>NW_027187308.1:8149781-8214751 GCF_028583685.1 Petaurus breviceps papuanus
GGAGGAGGAAAAGGAGAAGAAGAAAGAAGGAGGAGGAGGAAGAAGAAAGAGGGAGGAGGAAGAAGAAGAAAGAGGGAGGAGGAGGAAGAAAAGGAGAAGAAAAAAGGAGGAAGAAGAAGAAAGAGGGAGGAGGAGGAAGAGGAAGAAGAAGTACTCTCCCCACCACAGGGGGGAAAGAAAAAGGAAAAACAAGATTCTTGCAACAAATATTCACAGTCAAGCAACACAATTTTCAACATTGGTCATAGCCTAAAAATGTCTCATTTTCTAACTTTGCATCCAGTCAGAGTGATTTTTTAGTCAGGAGATGAACAGCATGCTCCATCATTCTGAACCATTTTACAGGATGTCTCAAAGTCTTATTGAATTTTTAAGCCTTTTGGGATACCCTATATATGAGAAACTGATAATGATAACAAATGACATCTATACTGTTATTCCTGGGTTCTATTGCAAGTGTGTATGTGATGGTGGAGGAGGGGCGTGTATGTGTCTGTATGGGGTCAGACTGCATTTTAATTGGCACAGGAAACTCCTTTTACCAATGCTCATTGGCATTTTTTTGCAACTTAAAGTCTTAAGGAGTTTCCCAGAGGCAGTGAGAGGTGACATGATTTGTCCAGGGATACATTACCAGTATATGTTCAAACCTTGCCTCATGCATTTAATAGCTGTATGACTCGAGCAAATCATATGGCCTCTCTTGGCCTCATTTTCCAAATCTGCATGATAAAGGGTTGGATTCAATGACTGCTACAATCCCTTCCATCTTTTTTTTTTTTCTTTTTGGAGGGGGGAAGGTAGGGCAATTGGGGTTAAGTGACTTGCCCAAGGTCACATGGCTAGTAAGGGTTAAGTGTCTGAGGCTGGATTTGAACTCAGGTCCTCCTGACTCCAGGGCCGGAGCTCTATTCACTGTGGTGCTTAGCCACCCTTGCCCTTCCATCTTTAAATCTATTATATTATGAACTCTCAGCTACATATAATTGTACATATATGACTCATTTCCAAAAAATTTTGTTGATACTATTCAGTCATTTGTTAACCCCACAATTTAGAGTGAATTGTTAGCATAGGAGATAGATGGTTTGGCCTTGGAGTCTGGAAGATCAGAGTTTAAACCCAGTTTCAGACACTTCCTAGCTATGTGACCCTAGGCAAGTTGTTTCCTCCTCTGTAAAATGGGTATAATAATAGCATCTTCCTTGTAGGGTTGTGTGGATCAAATGAGATAATATTTGTAAAAGTGTTAGCACAGTGCCTGGCACTATACAAAAATAGTCACTACATAAATGGTTATTCTCTTCCCTCTATCTGCATTGGCTTTTACTATTGCCTTCATCCTATAGCCTAGCAGAAGCAGGAATTATTATTATTTTTTAAGATAAATATTTTTAAGATTTTTTTTGCTTTTTATTCTTTTTTTTTTTGAGGGGGAAGGCAGGGCAATTGAGGTTAAGTGACTTGCCCAAGGTCACATGGCTAGTTTTTTGTGTTAAGCGTCTGAGGCCAGATTTGAACTGAGGTCCTTCTGAATCCTGGGCTGGTACTCTATTCACTGAGCCACCTAGCTGCCCCCAGGAATTATTATTATTATTTTTTAAAGCAATTGGGGTTAAGTAACTTGCTCAAGGTTACATGGCCAAGTGTTTCTGGGTGGGTGCAAAGTGTCTGAGCCCAGATTCGATCCCATGTCATCCCAACTCTGGGGCCAACTCTTACTCACTGTGCTACCTGGCCGCCCCCCAGGAATTATTTTTAAACCAAAATACTTAATAAGAGACAGCATAGATTAATAGGAAGAATACTGGATTTGCATTCAGAAGGTCTGATATTAAATCCTAATTCTCTTATTACTTGTCCTATCTTTGAGCAAGTCATTTAACTTGTCTGGGTCTGAACCTCCATTTCTTTATCTATAAAATGAATCTGGATGTTCTTCAAGGTCCTTTCCAGCTGTAAGTCCTGTGATCTGATCACCACCCACACCTCAGGAAGAGTACATTTAGAAAAGCCTACAGCTCAGAAAGAAAGAAGCAGTGTTGGCTCAGGTGGGCATTTTGTATGAGTCTGAAAGGCAGTATCCTCTTACTCCAACATGGAATGGGAAGCAGAAAATCCTAGAATTTTAGACATGCAAAAGACCTTAGGGATCACCTAATTCAATCCTCTTATTTTGCAGCTGGGAAGATCGAGGTCCAGAGAGAACAAGTGATTTTCTCAAAGGCCCCTGTGCTGGAAGGAGCTGAGCAGGGGGTCATGATAAGGAAGCTGAGCAAGGGAGCTTCAGAGGTCAGCTTCCTGATGTTGTAAAGATACCATGAATTCTGAAAACCCAAGAAAAGCTCATATTCAATATAGATTTAAAAAAATAAAACCCAAAGCTAGATGGAAATAATTTTTTGATGCGTTGCCTGTTTGAGTTATCTGTAGTTTAGAACCACTCTGACAATGTGAATAATTGAGAATTTGTTTTTTTTTTTAAACAGGAATCTCTGCTTTTTGTAACCCTCTCTTTCTTCTCCTCACTTCACTTCTCACCATTTTTTCTGTGTTTTTTTTTCTCATACATTCTTCATCCCCACCGCCTGTTTAAGTGCTTTTTGGGATTAAAGTAAGAAATCTTTGTCCTGGAAACATTCAGGCAAAGCAAGATTTACCCTTATTATTTTAGTGTTGATGTCAACCTTTATGAATCATTGGGATATGATGCTCTATATTCATTCAGAAGTACCACCAACTGAAGAGTTCTTTTGTAATACATACTTGTGATTCCCAATATGTTACCAAAGAGAGAAGGAACTACAGCGTTTCCAAGTGAGATTTTAGAACACTCATCTCTCTTTCTCCATCTCCCCCTTCTCTCTGCCTCTTGACCCTCCTCTTCTCTATATACATTTACACATACATGTGTCTGTCTCTCCATCCGTCCAGCTATCTAAAAGATATCACTGCTACCTTTGTTCTTATTGAATATAAATGAATATCAAAATCTAGGGTTGGGGCAGAAAGCTTGATTTCTTTAAGGAGTTTTTGTCAAAGAAGCCCAGAGGACTAATATGAATGAAGCTTTTAAATTAGAGCTGTAATCTTAATTGCAGAAATCAGGTGGGAAAACTTGCTTCAGGAAGAGATGTTGCAGGCCTTTTTTCTTTTTCTTTTTTTTTTTAACTAAGTGATTCATGAGACCAGAGAGCATGCAGTTACTTAGAAATCAGAAAAGCAGGCTAAGTGTAACCTTTGCTGGGAGAAATGAAAGGAGGTCTGGACTTTCCCTAGTCAATCTTCCAAGTCAATGGACTAGGCATTTGATGTATTCTTAGAAATCATCTGCTACAGTCCCCTTCACATTCAGTTTCCATAAGCAGTCAATCAGACAGTGTGGCAAAGTCAAAAGAACTCTGGACTTCCAGATAATAGAGAGATTAGAAATCTTGTCTCGACATTCATTAGTTAGTCACCTATGCTCTCTAAGCCTCAATTTTCACATCTGAAAAAATGGGAACGGTAGTAATTGCCTTGCAGAATTATAAAGTTAAGTGAGAATATATTTACACATACATATATACATACACATCCCTACACTCACACGTACATGCACATACATAAATATATACACGCATACATATATGTGTATATATAAACACACAACACACACATATATATCTATATCCATATCAAACTACAGGTACAAACCCAAAATTAAAAATAAATGCCAATTATTGATATGGCCTACTAGTAGCACTTTTGGAAAACAAAAGGCAGAATGATCAAGTTAACATGACCTCTCAATAACATTCTTTTTAGCACAGAGGACAGTTTGGGAAAGCCTATCATAGCTATTATCTGTGTCAGGGGTTCTTAACTTGGATTTGTGAATAGATTTTAGGACACTGTGAGCACAGATGGGAAAGATTGCTTCTTTATTTTTACTAATGTCTGGCTGAAATTTAGCATATCCTTCAATTATTTAAAACCATCATAGTGAGAAGGAATCCATCCATAGATTTTACCAGACTGCCAAAGAGGTCCATGACACAAAGAAGAAGAAGAATCTCTGATATGCATTATTCCTCTTCTGTGATTTAGTTAATCAAGTTGCAACTTAAACTTAAAGCACTTGAATTATTAAACAAAAATTAATCATTATATTTTCTATATAATTAGTCTTGAAAAATTGCACAATGCTTTAAAATTAAATACTGCATTTTCAATGATTTGAAAACTACCAATTATTTCAAAGTTATGGTGTCGTAGCTTTAGAGCTGGAAGGAATTTTAGGTATCCACTCCCTTTATCAGGGGCTCAACCCCTTTATTTTGCAGAGGAGGAAAGTAGACCCAGAGAAATGAAGGGACTTGCCTAGGCTCAGACAAGTGGCTGGGCCAGGTTCTGAGCCAAATTTCCTTCCACCCAATCACACTACCTGTCAAGTTCATTTTTACACTTAAGAAGAAATTTCTCCAAAAACCTATGATATTTTAAACAATTGTAGTAATTGTTATTGTAGCTGACATATTTTAAATTTGTAATATTCTTGATCCCTTATGTGATACTTAGATGTAAATACAGGAAAACCTTTAAACATTAATAATTATTTCTATCGTTGTTAAAGAATATTCACTTTGGAGTCAGATGCCCTAGGTTAGAATCTCAGAAGAATTATCATGCTGGGTAACTCACATTGTGTCTATAAGTCTTAGTTTCTTTATCTGTAAAATTAGGAGAGTTGGATGAGATAGGCTACAAGATTTCTTTGAGCTCAAAATCCTAGAATCCTTCTATGAAGTGTGATGAGAAAGAATGCTAGACCTGGAGTCAGAAAAGCCGTATTCCAAACTTGGTCCTGCTATTTGCAACCTGTGAGACCTTGGTCACTTAACCTCTATGGGCCTCAGTTGCCTTATCTCAGGCAAATTAAAAGACATATACATCTATAGGTCTCAAAAAGAGGGAGTTGGACTGGATGATTTCTTCGGTCTCTTTTAGCTCGAAGTCTATGGTTTTAATCCTTTTAAAAAGCAGTTTTCAAAACCTGAAAATAGACTTGTCTCTACTTTATTACTGTGATGTGCTCAAATGGCCACTAGATGGCAATTATGTTCTATTTGATTTATAGCCACTGTTCGACTCCTGCATAAACCAAACCAAATTCAATTCTTTTTAGGGTTTTCTATTTTGGGTTATTGACTGGCCACACTGGCGTTGCTGACTCTTCCACACTGTTCCAGCCTCAGCTGAAATAGGTAGGTAAAGTTCAGGGTACTCTCTCATTGCTGCCCTCATCACACCAGGAACAGTCTGTCTCTGTCCCCAAAGGTGGGAGGGCAGGGAGGGGTCACAGTGGCTCTTTCCCCACTCCTTTCTTTTATCTTCTCATCTTTGGCATTTACAGATCTTATATCTTAGTTCCTTAGGGACTTGCTTTAAGGTAAATGATTATTCTGTCTATGCATCAGGGAAATTCACATTATTGATGCATCAGTTGTCCTGTAGCCCCCTCCTAATCTACTGGCCTCTCAGGCAAATTAAAAGTGGGAACAAAATATCTCTATTATGTATATCATACATTTATATATGTATGCACATGTGTGTATGTGTATGTGTATCTTGGCAGTCATCTAGTTCAACTTCTTCATTTTTTGGATGAGAAAACTGGAGCCAAGGGAGTTTAAGTGGCTTACTCAAGGTCATGCAGGTAATAAATCTCATGGCTGGAATTTGAAATCAGGTCCTCTGACTCCTAACTAAGTGACTCCTAACTCCTCTAACTCCTAGCTAACATTTATATAATGCCTAAAGCAGCTGGTGTTATGGCTAGAGTCCCTGGGCCTGAAGTCAAGAAGACCTGAGTTCCAGTCTAGTCTCAGACACTTACTAACTGTGTGACCCTGGGCAACTCACTTAACCCTGTTTGCCTCAGTTTCCTCATCTATAAAATGATCTGGAGGAGAAAAAGGCAAACTGCTCCAGTATCTGTGCCAAGAAAACCCCAAAGGGTCCCAAAGGGGATCACAAAGGGTCAGACACAACAGAAATTTCTGAATGACAACATTTATAGCATGATCTGTGACAGGCACTGTGTTAAGCACTTTCCAAACATTTCTCATTTGCTCTCCACAACCTGGTGAAGTAGGTGCTATTATTATTATTATTGCTTTTTGGAGGACAATTGGGGTTGACTTGCCCAAAGTTACATGGCTAGTAAGTGTGTCAAGTGTCTGAGGCAGGATTTGAACTCAGGTCTTCCTGGCTCCAGGGCTGGTACTCTACTCACTGCACCACCTAGCTGCTCCCCAGTAGGTTCTATTATTATCCTCCTTTTGCAGATGAGGAAACAGACAGGCACTGGGTAAGTGACTTGCCCAAGGTCATGCAGCTAGTGAGCGTCTGAGCTGGATCTGAATTCAGTTCTTCCTGACTTCTAGTGCTCTACCCATTGCACCATCCAGGTGTCTTATCCGATCACTCATGCTTGTAGCCTCAGTGCTATCTGTGACTCTCTCCTCTCCACTGCTCCTCACTTTTAATCAATTGCAAAGTCCTATCCATTCTGCTTCCATAATCCCTCGCCTCAATTTCCTCCTTTCCTTCCCACAGGCTCAAAGCTATGCCAGACCCTCATTAACTTTGTCTAGAGTATTGCAATAGCATCACAAGTGGTCTCCTCGCCTTTAGTTTTTTTCATAGCCTACTAGGATCAAAGATTTAGAGCTGAAGGAAACCTTGGGTGACATCTGGTGGGAATCCCTCACATTTTATAGGTGAAGAACTAAGGCCTAGAGAGTTTAAGTAATTTTCCCAAATTTTCTCCAAATCTCTCCAATTCTCATTCTCAAATTTCCTAATACTTAGATGGTAAGCAGCCCATCTTATGCACCACTCCTCCAGCAATATTTCTAATGAACAGACATAATCAAATCACTCATTGTTCAAAAACCCTCTTTGTGGAAGAAAATTTGTTTCTTCTAAGGTTGAAGGCACTCCACAAATTATCTCAAACCTTCCCTCTCCAACTTTCTCTCTCCCTAAACTCCTTGAAGGCAAGAAACATTTTGCTTTTTGCCTTTTATTTTAACCTCTGGCACACTGCCTCAAACATTATAGATATTTAATATACTTCTGATAGTTTTAATCGAATGAGATCTATACTCTTGCTAGATTTTTAATATGCAGAATTTCAGAACAGATGCCTCTGCACACATCATTACTTAGACCCTTAGAACCCAAAGCCTTCGCTGTCTTGTCCCCACTTGTTGACATCCCACTACCACCTCCTCCATGAAGAATTCGCAAAAGTGATCTCTCCTTTCTCAGGCATTTGTCCCTTTCCTATGAGTTCATATTCTGTTTTGTATTATTGGGATTTGTGTGACTGTCTTGATATCCTATGATAGAATAATATTTCTATCCTATAATAGAATAATATAAAAGAAGAATTAGAATGCTAGGACCACAGCCATTTATCTTTATATTATCCTCTATCCCTTGTAAGGTGCTGTACTTCTAGGAAGATCATGATAATTTTGAATTATTGAATAAAATCTATTTCCTAATGGGATAATAATGGTATAAGGACATTGACAGTAACAATAATAAGGTGCCAATAACAAATACTTACAGAGAGCTTTATAAAACAGACCATCGTTCTGTGAAGCAGTTCGTTCCATTTTTAATTAGTGGAAAATACTTTTTTGTATCAAACCAATATTTGCCTGTTTGTAATACTGGATCACTGATTCTGATTCTGGAGCAGCAAAGATACACCTGATTCCTCTACTTTAAGTATATGTAAACAGCTCTCACAGTCTTCCCTTTAAATAGCTAAGTGGTGGAGTGGATAGAGCACTGAGCCTGGAGTCAGAAAGACAAGAGTTCGAATCCAGGGTCAAGCCCTTATTAGTTGTGTGACCCTGGTCAAGTCACTTCACCTTTGTTTACTTCATTTTCCTCAACTTTAAAGTGCGATGATATCAGCACTTACCTCTCAGGGTTAAATGTGAGGATCAAATGAGATGGTATTTGTAAAGCCCATACATAGTAAGCCCTATATAAATACTTATTCCTTTTCCCTTCTTTTCCAAACTAAATCTTTCCAGTTCCATTAACTATTTGTTCTTCATATCAGACTATTTCCAGACCTCCCACCAGGCTAGTCAGTCTCCTTTAAGTACACTATAGTTTACTGAAGTCTCTAAAATGGCATAGAATTCTCCATATGTGAGCAGACCAGTACAGAGTACAGTGAGACTATTGCCTTCTTTGTTCCAGACGTGAGGTTTATATTGATGTAACATTAAATTGTATTAAGGCTTTATATTCTTTTTCAAGTTATGGCTCTCTGTTGACTTATATAGAACTTTCAGGCAGCCACGGCATCCCGACTTTTTTCCTATGAGCTATTGTAAAGCCAAATCTGCTCCATTCTGTACCTGTTCAATTACTTTTTTGAACTGCAATGCCAGACTTTTTAATCCCCTTTAATTCATTCCTGTTAAATTTGTTAGCTTGGGCTCAGTGTTCTATATTTTTGTCAGGTGGTGTAATGCTTATCTCCTCCCTCCTTTGTGTAAGTTGGGCACTTATAAGTTATGCCTTTTTCTGTGTTTCCTCTGTTTTTATTCAAATTTGATATAAATGTCCTATAAATAGGACATGGCCAACTACAGAGCCATATGGCATGCTACTAAAACCTCTTTCCAGATGACATGTTTTTATCTTTTTTTTTTGTCATGGATGCGTTGGGCATTCTAGTGAAATCTATGAACTCAGAACAATGTTTAAAAAGACATAAAATAAAATACCTACACTTATAAAGGAAAACAGATAGAAATATAGTTATCAAGATAAACAATTTTAAAAAACCTCCAATTACATGGGCTCCAGGTAACATACCCATTTCAGATTTATATCAGACCCTAATTAGTTGTGTGATTTTATGTGAATCACTTAATTTATCTTTTTTTTTTTTTTTTTGCTTTTTGGAGGGCAATTGGGGTTAAGTGACTTGCTCAAAATCACATGGCTACTAAGTGTGTCAAGTGCCTGAGGCCAGATTTGAACTCAGGTCCTCCTGACTCCAGGGTTGGTGCTCTATTCACTGCGCCACGTAGCTGCCCCAACTTAATTCATCTATGTCTCAATTTCTTCAGGTATAAAGGGGAGGGGTGTGAGGGCTTTAGATTATATGATCTGTATGTTTACCAGAATTTTATTGGTCAAAATCTATTGGAGGACATACAACAAAAGCAGGTACAGTGTGATTTTTAAAATAAATTATACACATCAAAGCAGCACAAAGTTAGCGTTTGTAAATGTAAGCTAGAGGCAACATTTCAGTTTCATAAATGGAGTCATTAGACTAATATTTCACTTCATCATTTTAACTGTGCTATATAAAGTGACTTTACTGCTATCTTTTCAAGCTCTCTGAAATCCCTTCCAGGTCTAAAAAAATTCTGTGCTTTATTCAAAGGTGATATTTTATATATCCTAAGGAGCTACTGTAATTGGAAACCATTAACAGGCAGGTTCTATTTTTAATAAGACATGGGATCTGATTTTGGGTGGAAGAGGCATGCTTTTATGTTAAAATATTTGTCTTTTTGTTATGAATGGAACATTGAAATCTTCAGTCTTGATCTGTGTGCTAGAGTTCATTGCAAAATAAGATCGCCTTCTCTAGAAAATCAAGGGGGTCCAATTCTACCATGACTTTCTCCAGTCTTGTATAGAGAGGTTGAGTTTCCCACATCTCTCTCATCATCTTGAACCAGAGGAAGGAAAAGGATTGTCATAAAGGAGACACTAAAAACATTTCTCTTCTTTAGTTACTTGGTGTGCAAGCTTTAAACATAACTCATGACAGGTTGCATTTTGGTTTCTTTGCTTAGGCCCCCTGGTGGCATATGTTCTTCTCCCTAGTCTGATGTGGGATCCAAGTCTGGGTTTGATCCCCAAACAACATTATTTTCACATAGCATATTTGTGTTATAGAAAACTGCAATCATCTTTTAATCTTCTATGTTGTAAGCTTTGGTGTCACTTTTATTTCTGTCTAAATTCTCTCGAGAGGGGTTTTAGTTATCCTGGGATTTCTAGAGGGAAGTGTCCAATAATGATCCATCTGGCTCCCTTTCCCCAAGCTTCTAACCTTACAGTCTCCACAGCTGGAGTCACTTAATTCCCTACTTGCACAGAAAACAGGCTCTGGGATAATTCCAGTTCCCCAGGCATGGGAAATAGAAGGACATGAGGACACATAGATTGGGTGGCTCAGAACCATCAGGTTTCTAGCTGGTCTAGTTTGTTCGTCCTTGTTCTAGTAACTAGTATCCTGTCCTGCTTCCTTAAGCTTGAGTACCTGTATTATTGTTCTCACCAGTTCTCCTAGAGACTGGAGTTCTGCCCTTGAACCCTAGTCCCCATGGCTGGGTCCTGGCTACCTGCTGCCAGACCTCCTTGAGGCCAAGCATCTGCCTGTTTGGACCTCTGCCTATTGCCTTTTGCCAGACTCCCTTGACACTCCACCCTCCTGTCTAGACTTCCTCCTATTGCCTGCTGCTAGGACCTTCCTGGATCACCTGCCTTGCCCCAGTGGGTCTGTCTAGTCTCTGGTTCCTGGCCATCCCCATCTGGTCCATTCTTCTGCCAACTAGGCCCCAGGTAGTGACATATTGTAATATACATACAACATTGTATACCATAGGCATTCTTCACTCATACAGTAGATGTGTTCCTGAAAGTATGTATAACAATCACATTTTTATAAATCAATCCTCATGTCATATGTTGTTGAGCAGTTCATTGTTCAAAGGAATTTTATTCTGAATAATATTTTGTAAAGTAAAAAATTCTTTTGCAAAGCAGTTAAACCCTACATTTATCTTGTTTATAATTCTGTTTTTTTATATGAAGTAAGTGAGATAAACATACTATAATAGTACACCATGTTCTAGAAGAATAGCTGAAATTTGCATTGGCTTGGACTACTGCTCTAAGCAGTACATTGAATTTTCTTCTAGGTCTTTCATAGTATCTACCCTGTATTACTGTTGGGAGATATTTACACATTTGCAAATGTAATAACTTTTAAAAATTTGTTGTTAAAATATAATTTACTTTATACTTTAGTAAATTTATACTGAAAATATTTATTTTAGATTCACTATATTCATTTAATGGCTTGTTCATTAATAACTACTAATTAATAATATTTTGAAGTCAGGAGTAATATGTAAACATGAAGAAGCAATTGATAGTATTTTCTCCTATAAAATATTTCATGTAAGTCACTTTCTTAGGAAAATAGTATGTAAGGAGTTCATCATGAAAGTGAGAAATTGGATGCAAGGGAAGATTAAAGGTGGGGAGGAATGGGCTAGGCTGTCGTAGGGTCAGGATGGATGTGTCATGTTAATCCACTGAGGTTAAATACTTCACTACCAGTTTGACAATTCTTCACAGGATCACAGGATGGCAGATTCAGAGGTAGGAGGGACCTAGGGGCTACCTAGTCCCAGAGTCTCCTCTTCTCTATCCCCCACTGGTTTTATAGATGAGGAAACCAAGTCCTGGAGAGGTTAAATGATTTGCTGAAGTCACACAGGTATTACATAGAAGATCCATGATTTGAACACCTAAATATGGCATTCTTTCCACTTTCTCATTCCTGAAACACTCCTCTGAGACTATGTCTTTTGCTTCTCACTGGGGCCATTTAGATTCAAAGCTTTGGGCTTGGAACAACCAAATCTTTCAATCATTCTTTGTCTGCCACTTTGACTGTACATGTAACAATCATAACGATTTGTCCAAAGCCACATGCCTCGTTATTAGGAGAGACAAGAATAGAATCTGGGACATTTGATTTCCAGCCATATGCTTCACTATACTACACACTTTAGGATAGGTTTAAAAAAAAGTCCTTCAGTAAATCAAAATTATCCATCCTTCTCAACCCCTTAGTAAGTAAGCAAAATCCTTCTCCTACCCTCTCCTATCTTTATTTCATAAAATGATAACTCTTAATGTTAATCATTCTTTGGGGGTCATTGTATTTAGCACTGCTGTCATCTGTAGTAGCAAAGCTCAGCAGAAAGTGAGTTTATACATTCCAAGTTACAACTGTCAAATTTTGTACTTTATTGCTGTCATTTAGTAGAAAAAGCCCACGTTCTTCAAAGCTCCAAATGGCTTCCAAAATGCATTGTGGTTTTTCCCAGTCTGTTTATCTCCAACATACAATACAACCACAAAAAAGGCCCTTCTATAGTGTGCCTGATTAATAAAACAGATATAGATCAATCCGGCAGGTTTTCCATGGGTATTTTTGGTCACAGATGTAGTTCATTAATCCCCAAGTGCAAGGTGCTACCTCTTTATCGTGAATCCAAGAGAGCTATTTCACTTGGCAGAAAGTGGAAATAGGCAAAGGGATGGTTGTTTTATAGGTTATTTTTAAAAACTTGTTTATATGTTTTTTAGCTCATGAAAAATATGGACCTATGCATAATTCTATAGATTATGATTCAGGAATTCAATTAATTTGTCATGGGGTAAAGAAGACTTCAGGATGGAATATTACAAGGGGGAAAATCTGTCTATACATTTGTAATGCATATGTGTACATCTACATAGAGAATCAATGACTACAATATATTTCCATTTCTTAGTTCATATGTTGTTTGAGGCTTCCCCTGTTATAATATACTGCTCCTGACCTTTGTAGTTTTTTTAAATTTTTAATCAAAATTATTTTTAAATGGCACTGAAATCACTGCACAAAACTTCCACATTTGAACAATGAATGAGTTTAACACTTTATGGAATTAAGCATAACAAGTCAAATCCATCTCCCCCACGCAACACATATACACATTCAAAGAATTCTTTATTTCTTTTTTCAATCAAAATTCCTATGCCTAAGAATGACTCTCAGCTGGTTATTTTTATTAGAAAACTGTCATGTCCAATCCCTAAGCCTGAGTGACTTGATAACTATTTTGAACATAATGTTTATTTTGGTTGTTCATATAGCTATTTCTCATTGTTTAAATAATTTATTATAGATACCCTGTGATTTTTATTGGCTTTATACCCTGGGACTCTTCATAACAAAAGTTGTGTTTTATAAAAAAGTATAAGCTGGATTTTTTTTCTATCCCTATTGCAACTTCACAAGCCTCCTCTCCTCTCCTCACTTCTTTCCTCTTTTCTCCTGTCACCTTCTAGGTTTTCACTATTTTAGTTGGCATTATTATTGAAGTTTTTTTCTTTTAACTGTGTGAACCCATTGGTGCCCTTGGCAGTAAGATTTGGTTACAGGAAATCCAGAAGCTGAGCCTGCCTTTAGTTTCAGCAATTATGTTTCTTTGTATTAAGTTCAGAACCAGTTCGAGATTGTAAATACAATTTTCATCTCACTTCCTTCACCAACTGTCTTGCAAACCCCAACTGTGAAGAAGACAGCTTTCTATTCAAATATATTTAGGGGGATGATAATCATTTCTAAATTCTTTTATTTAGTTCTTTAATAAACCTCCATAAATAAATCAATGCATGTAATTTTTCATAGTGTGAACTGAAATTCCCTTAAAATAATTTCAGAGAACCCTTTCTTTCGCTTATTTCTCCTTCCTTCCTTCCTTCCTTCCTTCCTTCCTTCCTTCCTTCCTTCCTTCCTTCTTTCTTTTTTGTATGTTACTGAAGGTGTATTTTGCATTTCTTTATGCCATGGGGATATAGCAATAACTAAAAGGCTAGCTATATACTGTATTTTTAAAAATCTATAGACACATCCCTCACCATCTTAAATGGTCCAGAATCTCAGTTATCCCTTCTTCAGAAGTGAAGCTCATGCTTTCAATTACCAAATAAAATTAAGAAAATGTAAGAAGCTATTGTTTTATTGCATATTAGGAAATAATGAGTGCTTCCAAAAGTCACACTTAAGACCAGACAATAATCATAAGTATAAGATGACTATGGATACTATGAGATAATGTCTACTTGTCAGAAATGGAGGGTATAATCTTTTTCCATCAAAAGTCAATGATATACTTTACATTTTTATTGCTTCTACTTAGAGATTGATCAAGGAATAAAAGGGGGTACTGGTATATATTTTTTCAAACTGTGGATATTTTCAATATCATGTGTATATAACATCATATTTATTGAATGATGTGATATTTCAAAGGCATTGGTTCTTCCTTAGGAAAAGAAAATTTTCTCTATTAAAAATCCATCACTTACAACCAGAAATATCACCAGAAGAAAATCCTTCCTTCATATGACAATGATAGAAAAGTATGTATGGAAAATATTAGGAGATACATGATAGCATTAATTTTTCTATTTGTATGGGAATTATTTATTTTTAAAATCTACTGATCTTTTAGTACTTGGAAACCCTATGATTAATCATAAAAGAAGCTTATTCTAAAGAAACCTCTCAGTAAAATCAAGCTATCCACATATGGCAAACACTTGGGTACCTCATCTCCTATGGAACTGATTATGTTTAAGACCCTATTTAACACGCTTGGACTCAAAAATCTGTTTAGATCATGTGTAGCTCATGTATCTTGCTATTTGGAACTCTTAAGCCAGGTACTATCAATGCTCTCATATCTTGCATTAGATGAGGGAGGGAGCTGGGAACCTGGAATAGGTGAACACATTACATGGAGGTCAGCATCTGTGACACTGTGCTTAGAACTCCCAATTCAGCACTACTGGTGCCAAAGGGGTAGCCAGAGTGGATGAGAAAAAGAGAAATGGAGGATGAAAGACCAGTGGTAGCGTCTGTGAGCTGTCCCACACACATGGGTAGGTGTTATCAGCCTCCTGCTGAACCCTTCTCTAGATATCATACACTTACATTTAGACTCTGGGAGAGGGAAGAATCGCAGACCAATGAACTTGTTTTTGACTTACAGCAGGTCTGGGTTTGGTCTCTGTGTCTTCAACAGAAGGAACAACTTCTCTTGTTTTGTTTCAGATCAGCCCCTGGGGATAGAAAAAGACCTATGTTATGAAATCTGTGCAGTATGAGGATATTTAATTTTTATTAGATCAAACTACTTTTTGGTAATGTAATAAAGTTATTTGAAAAAATCAATTTCATATTTAAGTACTATTGAAAGCTCTGGGTGTGTTCTGTCCCCTTACTTGTTCTCTCTTGCTACTTACAGGAGAGAATGGAATCTCTCCTTGCTTCTGCATATTGTTTCCACATAGTTTAGTCTAATGAGGCAATATAGTGTTATAGCTAGTTCAGAATCCACCAATTTGAAATTTGTGATAATTTACAGAGGGTCTAAGTTGGTGTTTTGTTGCATTCTCTATGAAGTTTGTCACGTAGATTAATGCTGGAAACAAGATTGAAGGGGAGGGGGTGTCAGTCTGAGAAAACAAACTTTTCAGGACATCTTAAATTCATAATAGTATAGTATTTGCATACACTTGTGTCACTTATAAATGAATTTCATTTTTCACTAAAGCATAAACAGTACCTCTACTTGGTAATGCTTCAGTAGTTTTTAGTTACTGTATTGGGCAGCTCAGTGGTGCAGTGGATAGAGCAACAGACTGGAAGGCATGAAGACTCATCTTCCTGAGTTCAAATATGACCTCAGACACTGACTAGCTGTGTGTTCCTGGTCAAGTCACTTAACCCAGTTCGCTTCAGTTTTCTCATCTATAAAATGAGCTGGAGAAGAAAATGGCAAACCACTCCAGTAACTTTGCGAAGAAAACCCCCAAAATGGGGACATGAAGAGTCAGACATGACTGAACCATTGTACATCAAAAAGAAGAACATTTTTCATTTTTCCTACATATGTATATATTTGTACATATATTTCAGATTTTTCACTAATGTGATATTTTCTCTTTTGTGATGAAATAGCAAGGTTTTATGGTATTTGATTTTCAGTGAGGTGGGCCATGGGAGAGTAATTTGAAGGACCATAAATTTAGAGGTAGAATGTTCTTTAGAGGTCATCAATTCTAATCTTATTTTATGAATGAAACAAAGTCTGAGAGATGTTTAAGTAACTTACCCAGGGTCAATCACATAGCTAATTTGTATCTGAGGTAGAATTTGAACCCAGGCTTTCTTGAGTTTAGACCACTATTGCATTCTGCCTCACTATAGATTAAACTATTTTATGTTAAGTATCACAAGGAGAACTGTTTCTTTAGAAAATAAGAATAAAGGTTTGTTTCTTTCTCAGCTAAATTTATAAGAAGAAAATTGTGATATCTAATCATTCATGTCTAAAATTTATCATGCGAAACTATTTTCAACCATATGACGCTTTATAATCCTTTATAGCATCAATCTCTTTGGCAACAACCCTTAACATTATGATTTCATATTGACAAGCTCATTCTAGCTCCTATTGACTTATGTTGCAAATTAAAGAACAAATTTTCAAAAGGTCTCCTTGCCCTTTGGTTTCAGCCTGTGATTTCATCATATATCATCATCTTGTATGTAATTTATAGCATTAGAGAGTTTCTTGAGGCTGTGACAGGTTAAATGACTTGATTGAGGTCATCCTCAATGGCAGACTTGAACCCAGTTCTGTGTTTTAGGCATATATTTAGCTTCTCAGTTTAAAACAGGTGTTTGTTATCATATTAAGTCAAGATCTTTCTATGCCAATACTTTGTAGGGTTTTTTGTTTTTTTTTTAGCAAAAATGGTTATTGTCAAGAGCCTTTTTTATTTATCTATTGAGATAATTGTGTGGTTTGGGGATATTTTTGTTTTTAATATAATTAATTATGTCAATTATCTTCCTGATGTAGAACAATCCTTCCATCCCTGGTGTAAATCCAACTTGGATAAACAAATGAGCTTTTGGATTAATTGCTATAGTCTTTTTTGCCAAGATTTTATTTAATGTTTTTATGCATTAAAGGTAGACTGGAAACCAAGTCTTTTTGACTGCAACCTTGCCACGTGTCTACTATATCATATGATTTCTTGCCTTAATTGAATGAAAAATAAAAACCTTAATGGGGTTTTTTCTTATTTATTTGGCCAGGATTCACACTTTTAACCTTAAGTTCTCCAAAATATGTCAGACACTCTTCTAGTTATGTGACCCTGGGTGAATCACTGAACCCTTTTTGCCTCAGTTTTCTCATCTGTAAAATGAACTAGAGAAGGAAGTGACAAGAAAACCTTAAATGGAATCATGAAGACTTGGACACAACTAAAATGACTAAACAACAACAAAACAAAAGGAAACAAGAGCTGTAGCATTAGAAATAAGATTTAATACCTATACTACACAAATTGTTTCCAAAAATTGAGAACGAAAGCACTCTAAGTTCTTCTATGAGCCAAACATAGTCCTGATTCCCCTGATTACTCAGGAAAATATAAAGCAAAGAGAATTGTAGACTACTATAATGAATGAATCAATTGATTCAGAAATATTAAATAAAATCTTGGCAAAAAAGGATTATAGCAATTACTCTGAAAGATTATGTATGGTATCCAAGTTAGATTTATACCAGGGATGGAAGGATAGTTCTACATCAGGAAGATAATTGACATAATTATACTAAAAACAAAAATATCTCCAAACTCTGCAATTATTTCAACAGTTATGGGGAAGAGGCTCCTGACATTTTTGACAAAAACTCTACAAAGTAGGGGCATAGATGAATCTTTTCTTAATATGATAACAAGCATCTATCTTAAACTGAGAATTAAGCATTAGATGTAATAGGGAAACATCTGAAATTTTCCCAATAAATATACTAGCAAAACAAGCCTACTTCCTTTTCCTGCTCTTATTTGGTATAGCTCCAGAATCTAGCAATAGCAAAAAGAGACAGGGATTAAAGGCAAAATGAAAGCCAAAGAGGAGACAAAAACTATCCCTATTTGCTGATGAAATAATGATTTAATTAGAAAATGCTAGGAAGTCAGGAAAGAGACCAATTGAAACAATATTTTCATCAAAGTTGCAGACTACAAAACAGACCCATAAAGTTAACAGAATTTTACATAATAATAACAAAATTCAAGAGACAATAATAAAAGGGCCATTCAGAATAATTACAAAGAACATAAAATATTTTAAAGTTAATCTACCAAAGCCCATTCAATACTTGCGTAGATTGAATTACAAGATGATCCTTAAAGAAAGAAAGACTAAGAAATAGCTGGGGGAATACTCAGTACTCATGGCTGTACTAGTGAAAATGACAACAATATCAATGTTAATTTACATATTTCGTTTTACAAATCTAGACAAATAGCTTGCAAATTCATTTAGAAGAGTAAAAGTCCTAGAATATCAAGGAAAATAACAGAAAAAAGCTAGGAATGAAGCACTTCCATACTGCCAACTATATTATAATACAGCAAAAATAAAAGCCATTTGATACTTCAAAAATTGAGAAGTAGATCAATGGAATAGACTAAATAAAAAGAATAGAAATAACTGAACATAAAATAATTGAACTTAGTAACTCAGTGTTTGATAAACACCAAAACATAAATTATCCAAGAAAATGTTTCCCTTTTAATAAGAACTTCTGGGGAAAAATAGAAAGCAATCTTGTAGAAACAGACTTAGACCAATGTCTTATACTGTATTCCCCAATTAGTTCCAAATGAATATGTAGCTTGAATATTAAAGAGTATACCATAAAATCTTAGAGGAGATGGGTATCTTAAACATTTCACAGTTCTTGAGAGGGAATGATTCTTTAAAAAAATTATTCAATAGATTTTTATTGATAACTCTTTTTTAATGACATAAATTTGTGCATCTATTACTTCCCTTCTCTATTCCCAGAGAGCCAGAAGTGAAATTTTTTTTTTTTTTTGCTTTTTGGAGGGCAGTTGGGTTTAAGTGACTTGCCCAAGTCACATGGCTAGATTTTTTTATGTGTGTGTGTTAAGTGTCTGAGGCCGTATTTGAACTGAGGTCCTTCAGACTCCAGGGCTGGAGCTCTATTCACTGCGCCACCTAGCTGCCCCCAGAAGTGAATTTTTAACAACAAAATGGAATAGAGGCAATAATGAAAGATAAAACAGATAATTTTAATCACATGAAATAGAAACACTTTTGCATAGACAACATTAATACATCAAGGAAAAGAATGGAAGGAGTCAACTGGGGAAAAATTTTATGTCTGACATATGTTTGATACATAGTATATAGACAACCAACTAAAATCTAAAAGACTAAAAAACATCCCCCAACAGATGTGATTAAATGATATGAACTAACAATTGTCTAAAGAAGAAACACAAACTATTAACAACCCTATGAGAGAATGCTTCAAATAATTAATTGAGAAATGCAAATCAAAACAAACTTGAGATCTCAAATCACAACCGGAAAATTGGCAAAAGATAAAAACAGTTTGGGAGGAGTTGTAGAAAGATAGGAACGCTAATAGACTTTGTCTGATTGTGAATTGGTATAACCATTCTGGAAAGCAATGTGGAATTATGTAAACAAAGTAACTAAAAATGTCCATACTCTCTGATCTAGAGTTTCTGCTGTCAGGTATAAAACCCAAGGGTATAATTTACCAAATGAAAGGCTCTGCATACATAAAAATATTTATAATAGCACTTTTTGTGATAGTAAAGAATTAGAAACGTAGATATCTATATCCTTTGATTGGGCTAAACATAATATGGTAAATGAATGTAATGAAATGTTATTGTACTATACAAAGTGACAAGCAAGAACATGGTGGAAAGATTTACACCAACTGATATGAAGTAAAATAAACAGAGTCAAGGGAATAATATACACGATGATTACAACAATGGGAAGGGAAAGAACAAGAACTACAAAATAATCAAAACTGAATGTTGTGATATTATAAAGAACAGCTTGTTCCAGATAAGAAATATGTGAAGCTACCTTTCCCCCTTCTTTACAGAAGTCCACAGGTGTGGTTTTGAACATTACATATAACAATTATAACAGATTTAAAAAATTGATTATTGGTTTTGCCAAATTTTTCTCTCTCCTTTTAAAAATCTTTGTTAGAAGAGGTGGCTCTGGGGCAGCTAGGTGGCACAGTGAATAGAGCACTGGCCCTGGAGTCAGGAAGACCTGAGTTCAAATATGGCCTCAGACACTTAGCACAAAACTAGCTGTGTGACCTTGGGCAAGTCACTTAACCCCAATTGCCCTGCCTTCCCCCTTCCAAAAAGCAAAACAAAAAGGAGATAGCTTTTTGGAAGAGAGGTGAGGGAGAGATATAGGGTGAACTGTGGATGATATAAAATCCAAAGATATCAATAAAATATTTGTAAAATAAATTAGATTTTTTTCCCTCTCTGCTGATGATAGAATGCAAACTCTTGAGCCTTGTATCTCAATCTTTCCACAGTTTGACTCCCATTTACATTTATTTCTGCAAAATTGGCTTACTAGCTAATTCCTCAACCTCAGCATTCTCTTTTCTGTCTCTAGGAC
The DNA here is from genome assembly GCF_028583685.1 of Petaurus breviceps papuanus. Taxonomy (NCBI): domain Eukaryota; kingdom Metazoa; phylum Chordata; class Mammalia; order Diprotodontia; family Petauridae; genus Petaurus; species Petaurus breviceps. The sequence continues at coordinate 8,170,258 of NW_027187308.1, forward strand.
TCTGCACAGACTGTCCACCTGCCTGAAATATGCTCCTTCCTCACTTTTTTCTCTTAAAGTTCTTAGTTTGTTTCAAGGCTCAGTTTGGGTGTCACTTGTTCTAGTAAGTTTTTTCTTATCCCTTTTGTTTTTAGTGCCATATTTCCTTTTAGATCTACCAGTTATTTACTTATGTGTATGAAGGCTTTATCTACCTCTCCTCCGCAAAAGTAAAATTTAAATTCTTAAGGGCAGGGCCTTCCTTCCTTCCTTCCTTCCTTCCTTCCTTCCTTCCTTCCTTCCTTCCTTCCTTCCTTCCTTCCTCCCTCCCTCCCTCCCTCCCTCCCTCCACAGTATCTGATATGGCGCTTTGAACATGGTAGGTGGAGAGATCCTGGTCTCTGACTTCCAGCTTTGAGAAAGAATACATGTAGTTCCAGACTCTCATGTGCCTGAATGGGGAGAAAGACTAGGGGAAAGTAGACATGCAGAGGAAGCAATACTTTGATCATTTCCCTATCTCTAGCTTACTACATTATGAACTTTCAGGAACTTTCCCTTGGGTAAATCTCTCTCCCTCTCTCCTCCCTCTCCCCCTTCCCTCTCCCGTTCTCTCTCTCTCTCTCTCTCTCTCTCTCTCTCTCTCTCTCTCTCTCTCTCTCTCTCTCTCTCTCTCTCTCTCTCTCTCTCTCTCTCTCTCTCTCTCTCTCTCTCTCTCTCTCTCTCTCTCGCTCTGTCTTTGTCTCTCTTCCCCTTTCCCTCTCTTCCCCCTCTTTCCTCTTCTCTCCTTCTCTTCCTACCTCTCTCTTTCTCTCTCCCAGTATCCCTCTCCCCTTTCTTTCTCCCCCTCTCCTTTATTTCCTCCTTCCTCTCTCTCTCTCTCCTTCAATTTCTGTTCTTTTCTCTTTCTCTCTCCCTCTCCTCCCTCCCCCCACTACCCAAACTCCTCCTCAATTTATTTCATTGCCAGATTCCAATGGGAGTGAATTCATTCTGTATATTGAATAGTATACTCTCATCTGTATATCTTCTTTGATTTCTGTTTGCTATTTATTGGCTTGAATACATGGCTTTATTTGCTACCTGTGTTCTTTGTCAAACTGGCATTTGGTGATAAGGGAGTCATCCTCGGATACAGATCTTGGGGCACTTCTTCCCAATAAGGGGGAGTGATCTTGGGTTTAGCTTGGACCTAAAAATGATTTTCCCTAAATTAACAATATTTCTCAGGGGGTGGGGTGGGGCAGATAAGTATAATTCTAGGCTGGTATTCTTTCTCTAAGAAGAACAGAGTGGCCAGCCTCTGCTTCTACCCTCTTATTTCCTCTTCTAGAAGGAATCAAAGGAATCAAATCCTTAGAAAAGTATGGGTAGATGAAACTCTGGAGATATCTATTCATGTCCACCTTTGGGTTACCCATAGATAGACTCGTGGGGCCATACATAACTTAGATGAGTAGCACCCTCTGCCCCCATCCTTATACAATTAAAATTTTATATGTGTTTCATTTTGTTCTGACTCAACATTTCCCAAGAAACATTCAAATAACCTATCTTCCCCAAGCATATTTATCCAAAAGCATCTAAAAAGGCTTAATACAGTTCAACTAATCAACAAAATTTATTTAATTCTCACTATGTGCTAGTGTAATGGGAATGGGAATTTGAAGATCTTCCCTGCCCCTTAATAGATCTAAGGGGGAGTTTGAAGACCTCCCCTGCTTTGAGAGTAAACTCTGCGCCCTAATAGGCTGAATGTAATCACATGGAGCCTGTCATGGGAGGAGTTTGCTGAAGGGAAACAGAGCCCACAGGAAGCTGGTAGTCAGAGGTAGCCAGACTATGGGGGAGAGAGGATGCTCAGGCAAGGAGTCAGATAGGCTCATGAGTAGATATTGATCTTGTATTGGTTTGTGGGAAGGCTGAATGATGCTGTGGTTCTCAGGGTTATTATTGCTTCAGAATATCTTTAGTACTGTGATGGAATTGGCTTACTGGTTTTGGGATTGGGTTTTCTGGTGTCTAAATAAATGCTTCAGTTTTGTCCTCTATCTGGAGAATTTGGTATATTTTGTGATCAAACGTCATGTAATACTTATAGTCATGGTCTTTATTGTGATTGTGGGTGCTGTAAATATTGCATTGGTGCTATACCTAAGCATTCTGTTAGGCTTTGGGGAAGACGAGTGGATTGGCATGAATATTTTCCATTGCATTTGATTTTAGTTTAGTGACTTCATGAGAGACAGCAGTGCCCAGTGCACAGAGACTGGGCTTCTGAGTCAGTGTGATCTGGCCTCAAGTGCCACCTCTGACATATACTGGTTGTTTTACCCTGGGAAAGTTAAAACTTTTAACTACTCTAGGCTAGTGCTTCTCAAGCTGTAGGTTGCAATGTAACTGACTGTGGGGGTAAAAAAAATTTAGCAACAGTAAAAGGTTTCTGAATGGGCAGAGACCAAATATTAATTAAAAATCAAACATATAATGAATCCAAGGTGTTTCTGGCAGAGTTTGCTTGTGTTGTATACTGTGACTTCACTGACGTCTTGGTTCTGAACACAGCATGATGATTATAAAATCAAAATATCAAACAGTTTTGGAAAACATTGAAGATGCTCTGTGTCCTTCAGTATCAAATATTCCACCAAGATTTAATTTTTTGTGTAAAAATAAACAAGCATATCCATCTCATTACTATGCAAATTTGCTTTCATCTTTAATAAATGGCAAAATTATAAATTTATCAAAGAATTGTTTTAAAATAAATTCATTTATGATTTATTATCAGAAAATATTTGATTTATATACCTATTTTATAGACCTATATATCCCGGATTGCATAGAATTTCTCTGGTGAAAAGGGATCATGAGTGGAAAAAGTTTCAGAAGTCCTGCTCTACACCAAGGTGGCCAACCTTGAGGCTACAAGCTCCCTAATGGAATCAGATTAAAATGTTAATTGGGAAATGTTCAACAAAATAAATAAAAATATAATAGAATGTTAACTTGTGGTTTTCTAAGTCAATATTCAGCCTGCAGGGATCTGATTCTATTTGAGGTTGATATCACTGATCTAGGCAACTTTCTAAGACTATGAGTTGCAGGAAGAGAAAGTGAGGCTGGTAGATTTGCACAGCCCTCTCTTACTCAGATCAAAGTCAACTGCAAGTCATGTCATCAATTCTCCAATGCAATGATTCTCTTCCAGAACAAAGGACAAACCACATACAGGAAAAGTGTAGAGGGAGTTTCCTTAATCCCTTGTAATCAAAGCTCTAATCCTTGGGTCTATTTTGTTGTCATTGAGTTTCATCCTCCTCTTTTCGACTCCATTTGGATTTTCTAGGCAAGAACACTTGAGTGGTTTGCATTTCTATTCTCTAGCTCCTTTGGGATGAGGAAACTGAGGCAGACAGGGTTAAGGGACTTGCCCAGGGTCACACAGTTAGGAAGTACGTGAGGCTGGATTTGAACTCAGAAAAATGAGTCTTCACTGTAACATCTAGCTGCCTTGACCCTATATACTCACATAGAACTCTATAGATTCTCATGACTTTCTGTCACTATTATTTTTATTTTCAACATCTATATAATATCAAAAACTTATTTTAGGAGGATCTAATTCACATGTATAGGGATAGGCTTTAATTGCCAAAAAGTTGTTAGCTAGGTATAGTGGTGCAGTGGATAGGTAACTGGGCCAGGCATCAGGAGATCTGAGTTCAAATTCCATCTGGGATATTTACTAGTTGCATGACCCTGTGCAAGTCATTTAACCACTGTCTGCCTCAGTTTCCTCAACTGTAAAGTGGGGACCATAATAATACCTACCTCACAAGGTTGTTATGAGGATCTAATGAGATTTTTGCAAAGCATTTAGCACAATGCTCAGCACAGAGTAGATATGTAATAAATGCTTATTATGTTTCCTTTCTAAAATAAAACTGCATTTGAAAAGTTGCACAGTATAGTGGAAATAATGTGGGATTTGGAGTTAGGGAACCTAGGTTTAAGAAAGCTCAACCACTTAATTCCCTGTACAAGTTGGGGCAAATCTGCCTCAATGTCTTCATTTGTAAAATGAAAGTGTTGAAGCACATGACCACTGAGGTCCCTTCTAGCCCTAAGTGATCTGAGTCCCTATACTAAACATTTTATGAAAACATTGACTTGATATTTGTGACATCTAGGAAAGAATTTAAGGCAAAATATCATGATAAACAATCAATGGGACAACTGTCTATCCCAATCTCAGCTTCCATGACATTTAGCATCATCTTTTATATGCATAAGGAAGTGGTACTGATGGAGTGAGTATTGAAATGTCTTCTTCAACCAAGAGATCATTGTGCACCATAAAAGCAATGTTGTAAGGATGATCAACTGTGAAAAACTTGGCTACTCTTGTCAATACAAAAATCCAAGATGATTCCAAAGGACTCATGATGGAAAAAATTCTATCCGCCTCCAGAGAGAGAACTGATAAACTTTGAGGGCACATTGAAGTATAATTTTCACACTTTCTTTATTTTTCTTGCTTTTTTAGAAAAATATGGCTAATATAGAAATATGTTTTGAATCATTTCACATTTATAATTGATATCATATTGCTTGCCTTGTCAGTGAATGTGGGAAGGAGGAAAAGAATTTGGAGCTCAAAATGTAAAAAGAAAAGAATGTTGAAAATAATTTAAAAAAAAAAGAGAAATGTCTTCTTTATTTGACTACCCATTCCAGTAGTATTCCAGGATACCAGTTTAGCATCATTAGAGTAAAGAATGAATAATAAGGAGGCAGCTAGGTGGTGCAGTGAATAGAGCACCGGCCCTGGAGTCAGGAGGACCTGAGTTCAAATCCAGCCTCAGACACTTAACACAAAAACTAGCTGTGTGACCTTGGGCAAGTCACTTAACTCCAATTGCCCTCCAAAAAGAAAAAAAAAGAATGAATAATAAATAGTTAAAGAGCACTTACTATGGGATTGGCATTGTGCTAAGTGCTGTCAGAGAAATAATAGGCAAATAAGACACTTCCTCTCTACCCGTCTAGTCCCTAGAAGTTTATATTTTGTTGAAGAGACAAGACTTACATCCTTGAAACAATTAGAAATCAAGAGCATATAATTAAGCAATACATTGTGTGGTAAAAATAACATTATACTCAGTCACATTATAGGTGAGGGAAGAAAAAAAATCTAGAGAATAATGAGCTCTCTATAAAGGCTTCCTGGAGGCAGAGGTAGAAGATACTCCGTGCTGTGGATAGGTGGATTTTCAATAGGTATAGAGACCTGAAGAAGGCAATGGCAAAGGTAGAGAGATTATCAGCAAAGACAGACACCTCAAAATGAGAATGTAGTATAGATAGGTCAGAAAGGGGATTGACTTGATGGCAGAAGAGGGTGTACACATTGGGGAACACCCAAGGATAGGGTAGCTAGGTGATGCAATGGATAGAATACCAGGCCTGGAGGTTGGAAGACTCAACTCTCAGAGTTCAAATCTGGCCTCAGACACTTGCTAGCTATGTGACCCTGGGCAAGTCACTTAACCCGGGTTGCCTTAATTTCCTCATCTGTAAAATGAATTGGAGAAGGACATGGCAAACTACTCTAGTATCTTTGCCAAGAAAAATTTGGGGTGAGGAATCTGAAATGACTTAACAAGTGCTGAGGGATATGGTTAGATAATGGAAAGAAAGGCTTATGGAATGATTCAAATGCCAAATCAAGAAGCTTTAATTTCACCTGAGGGATAAAATGAAACTTTTTGAGTAGAGGAATAACGTGGTAAAATCAGTGCTTTAAAAAGATTAGTTAGGATCGATTAGAGAGAGAAGGGAAATTGGAGTCAGGAAGATCCTCCAGGAGGTGATTTAGAGCCAGAATAAATATTAGATGCAACATAGTCCCATCTCTACATTTTACAAATGAAGACAGAGAGATCCTGAAAGTTCAAAAAGTGACCTGTTCAAAATCATTCAGAGAATTAATGTCAAATACCAATTTAAATTCAGGTTTTGGACTCCAAAGTCAATGATCTTTCTGACTGCAGATAACTGCCACTAAAATAACATCAAACTAATGAATAAAAAAAGCTACGATTAAATAATAAAAAATAAATACTGAAAATGAAGTGAGAAAAATGATATTTGATACTCAATTTGGTATTTATGCAATGCAATGATATTGCATGTTCTATAGCCAATCAGGCATTCAAAATTTAAGTAAAGGAATTTAATCCCTGCTAGTTCTTGCTGGATAGCTATTACCCAGGAGCAGTAAAAAAAAAAATCCACAGTCCCCTTGGCACAGAGCATGTCTCATAGATCCTGCACAGTGTGTATCTAGACCTGGAGTAGATAGATCCAGTACTTTGACAGGATGTGTAGATATTCAGACATGAATTAAACTTGGGTTAGCAAAAAGTAGCAATCCATAAAAACATGGGGAAACATCTGGGAAATTGTGGGATCTTGAATGGTCTCTAGTAATATGTGACATTCCAATTAAAGAAATTAGTGTTAGAACCCAGCATTATATGTTAGGTGAGTGCTTGGAAACAAGTCATTCAATAGATCTTGCCTTTTATTGAGCCCTACATGTATATGTAGGAAGATGCCATGCTGAATTTTGATGGGGCTGTTAAAGAATTTAGAAATGACTCAAAACATGCTGAAATCACCCTTCAGGAATGAAGTCCTCCAAATTTAGTTAGTGGGACAGAGGGAATGAACTGTGAAAGTTTTAAGCAAGAGGGATTTCCTAATGAACTTTCTAAAGGAACTATAAAATTAAGGTAATTATGTTAGGGAGAGTGCCTTATATATCATACATATTTAATAAACGATTACTGAAGTATATGATTCATTTTGTATTTTTGAAATTGGTTCTCAAATGTTTAAAGAATTAGAAGTACTTTTTGTCTAGAATAAAATTAAAGAATGCAGATAATCCTAGTGAATATATTCATTAAGTTTGTTGTGATACCTTTGAAAAAGGTTTGATTCCTTTTTTTTTTTTGCTTTTTGGAGGGCAATGGGGGTTAAGTGACTTGCCCAAGGTCACATGGCTAGTAAGTGTTAAGTGTCTGAGGCTGCATTTGAACTCAGGTTCTCCTGACTCCAGGGCCTTTGCTCTATTCACTGTGCCACCTAGCCACCCCAGTTTGATTCTTTAAAAATGAATTAATAGAGGCATTCTTGAGACCTGTCAACATGGTGGAGTAGAAGAAAGCAGTACAATCAAATCTCCCCGGCAACTCCAAAAAGATATAGAAAAAACACTGGATTGAGTCCTAATTGGAAAATCCAAGGAAAAAAAAATCACAGTAAATTACTTTTCCAGCCCAGGTCATTTGGGAAACAGAGAGGTCTGTAGACAGTAGGGTCAGGGTACTTTCCAGGAATCAAAGAGGGCCTGCCTGTTGCTTCGGACTTGTGTAAGAAAAGACCCTATACCACACACCAAAGGGTCTGATCTTATTCAGGGGCAGGAAGTCATACCAACTGACAGTTCTGTTGCTCAGTACTCACTGATGGGTCATAGTTGTAGTGAAGACTGAGGAGGCAACCTGTGCCTTCAATGGGGAGGGGTGGTGTAGGGAAAAACTTGTCATGGGCCCTAGGCTGTGTACTGAGCAAGGAGCAAGTATAGAAGTGAGTATAATTGTATGGCTCTGGCCCCCAGGAGAAGAGCATCCCCCATCCAGTCTGAAGCCTATAATGGGATAAGTAGGTTGGGAAACCCAGGCCAAAGGGGAACCTGTGTTCTGTCACTCCATCTGGTTGGGGTTATCATCAACCTACTAAAGCTCCAACCATGGCAAATCCACAATTATGTCACTCAGACCCAAACCCAAGTCAGAAACTTTTAGAGTTCAGACCAGGGAGGCAATATTCAGACTTTACTTTGGTTCAGACTACTATATTCACTGACAGTTGTAGGTCTCCAGCCTGAGCTATCTCTGAGATCCTAAAATAACGTAATGCTTAATACACCTAGAAAGCAGCAGCAGGACCTAAGAAGAAAAACAAGACCAAGCATGGCCCAGAATTTCATCCATAAGTGCTCAGAGACTGACTCTAACAAAAAGTAGGAAGTTAGGAAGTAAGATTGGAAGAATGAGCAAACAAAAAAAGACTCCTACTACTAAAAAAAACTGTTATGGAGACTAGGATACTCAAGACCCAAATCCATAAGAAGAGAATGACTCCAAAATGTCTATAAGCAGAATTTCAAAGAAAAACACAGGTTGGGCACAAGTTCAACTAGAATTCCTAAAACAATAAAGTGTGAGTGTTTAAAAATGATTTTATAAATTAAATGAGAACACTAGAGGGAACAATTTTAAAATAAATGAGTTCACTAGGGGAAAAATTGGGAAAGAAATGAGAGCTATGAAAGAAAGAATTGGAAGGAAAACTAATAGCTGGGCACAAAAGGCATAAAACCTTACCCAAGTAACAGAACACTAGAAAATTAGAATGGATCAAAAGGAAGTTAATGATTCTAAGAAACAACAGGAAATATTGAAATAAAATCAAAAGACAGAAAAAGTAGAATAAACCATAAGGTATCTCATATAACAAGTAATTGACCAGGAAAAAAAATCAAGGAGAGATAATTAATACTTATTAGACCACATGGGTGAAGGAATAAAAAAGGGAATGTGGAACTAAAAAAATTAAATAAAAAAGAATTATTAGATTACCTGAAAGCCATAACAATAAAAAAGCCTAGACATCACATTTCAAGAAATCATAAGAGGAAATTGCATAGATTTCTTTGAACCAGAGGCAAAGTAAAAATAGAATAGAACCTACTTGTCACCTTCTGAAAGAGACTCTCAAATGAAAACTTACAAGAATATTATAGCCAAAATCCAGAGCTTCTTGGACAAAGAAAAAAAATACTTCAAGTAGTCAGAAAGAAAGAATTCAAGTATCAAGGGGTCACAGTAAGGATCACACATGATTTGGCAATCACCAGTATAAAGGAGGAGAGAGCTTGGAATAAATACTCCAGAAGGCAAATGATACAAGTTTACAACCAAGAATAACTTAGAAAAAGTGAGCATAAGATTCTACAGAGGAAAAATGTATCTTTAATATACTAGATGACTTTTCCAGCTTTCCTGATGAAAGACTAGTATTCTGTAGAAATTTTAAAATATAAATACAGGAGTCAAGGGAAAAAAAAACATATAAAGGTGAATGAATATGATAATAAGGGACTAAACAAAGATGAACTACTTACATTCTAAGCAGAGATGATGTATGTATCCTCTGAGAACCATATCATCATCAGGGGTCAAAGAGAGAGCCTAGTAAGGCAAATAACCTGGGAATGTTTTGTTTGTTTGTTTTATGATTCTATGATCTTAAAATGGGAAAGGAAAGGTAGAGGGAAATGAATATACCAACATAGGGTATCTAGTATCTTCCCAATACCACTAAATGATGAAGTTGCTGGGAAAGCTTAAATCCTCTGAGCACCCCCTGTAGTAATGCCCCCAAACCCTTTTTCCTACTGGTAGAGAGTTTGGGTTTCAGCTAGTTACCTCCAGACTTCCCTCCACCCACCTCCCCATCCCCCAGTATAAATCATCAGCAGTTCTTGAACTCAGATTTACATACAAGGTTCCAGGGTTCCCAGTCCAACTTCCCAATGACCATATAAAATGACCCAGATAAAAACACTGTAAAAAAACCTACCAGACTTACTGGTTTTGAAGGACCAAATCTACCCAGGCTTCCCCCCCCTCCACGCCAGTGAAGCTGTTTCCTTCATCCCTGACTGCCCTTCTTATTTCCATTTTGTATTTCCACCCTCATTCCCAGGGAGTATTTTCTCCTTTCTTACTTCACTTTCTCCCTGAATACTTTGTGGTACCCTACTTTCCAGTCATGACAGTATTTTCTTTAGAAGCTTTATCTATTGGGGGCAGTTAGGTGGTGAAGTGAATAGAGCAGTGCCCCTGGAATCAGGAGGACCTGAGTTCAAATTTGGTCTCAGATACTTGACACCTAACTAGCTGTGTGACCTTGGACAAGTCACTTAACCCCAACTGCCTTGCCTTTCCCCCTCAAAAAAAAATACACCAAAAAAAAGAAGCATTAGTCATTGACCAGGATTGGGATTTGGGATCTCAACAGCTACCCCTACCTTCCAAGCCATTTCTTAGAGAATGTAGAATATGATGCTCGACTGGGAATCCCATGTTCTGAAAATAGGACCTCCCCACTTCTCCCTGACATGAGGTCTGTGATTATGGGGATAATCCTAGTCACCTAACTCCTCAGGTTTTCCCCTAGTAACATAAATAGTATTTATGAGGGATTGCTACCTTGTACTGTGCTTTGGAATCCTTAATCTTAAAGTACATTAAGGAAACAGGGAGAAGGGGGGAGGAAGGGGAGCAGAAGGGTAGGGAAAGTTATTTCACACGATTTGGGCGAACAAGCTGAAATGTATACAAATAAAGGGGAAGCAGTATGTGTGGGTAGGGGGAATGGCATTTGAACCTCACCATCATTGAAACTGGCTAAAGGAGGGTAGAATACACGCAGAAGTGGGTACAGAAATATATTTCACTCAACAAGGAAACAGGAGAAAGGAGAGCAGCCAATAAGAAAAGGGTAGATGAAGGGATGGATTAGTTTCAAACAAAATAAACTCATACCAAGGAGTGTCCATCTCAAAGACAGGTTTAAAGGGAAAGAAAGGATAAAAATCTGTGGTTAGGCACTGGGTGAGGGAAAGAGAATTGGGGTAGGGGAAGGGAAATAGCTTTCATTAAACCTTGAGCATTGGTGCTAAACACACTGCTTCTTTTTCACCACCCTCTATAAAAAGGGGACAGGAAACCCACCAGTGAATGCAGCAACCAACCATGATTCCAGAGGACTCCTGATGAAACATGCTATTACCTCCTGACAGAGAAGAGAGGTGATTGACTCAGAGTGTAGATTGAGACCCCTCCCCTCTCATTTTTTGGATGTGGCCAATGTAGGAATTTGTTTTGCTTTACTATGAATATTTGTCACAAGAGTTTTGTTTTAATTTTCAACTGGGTGGTGGGAGAGAAAATAGATTTTTATTAATTGAAAAAGTAAAAAAAAAGTTTGGAAAGATAAATTCACATCTCTTATGAGAAAACTTAGAATTTTAGAGATGGGTTATCTAGTCTGACCCCCTTCATTTTATTCTAAGCTGCATCACTACTCAAACATGTCTAATAAATATACTTCTTTTTAAAGTGCACTGCAAAAGTAAATGAGGTAATTACAAATCACTTTTGGGCTGAAAAATTGACACCCAGAGCTCATCAGAATAAAGTTTGATTTAAAAAAAATTTTTTTACGTTGTTTTGTTTTCCTTAAGAAACAGAATGTTTACTTTGTTGGCTACCAGAACTGCTTTAATATCTCTTGAATGGTTCTGATAATTAGAGCAGCTCCCTTTTACATAGTTCTTGACAGTTTGAAAAGCCCTTTCCTATCATGGACTCTGGGCAGTAAGTAGTGTAAATATCTCTGCTCTCATTTTACAGAGAAGGAAACTGAGACTCTAAGGGATAAAGTAATTTCACCTGCTTTGAAATGTGGCTGCTGCCTTCCAGACTAACTTCCTGAGGACTTGGACCATGTTTTTGGTCTTTATACTCCCAGCACCTAGAATTGGGATCATAAATTTAAGAGGTATAGAAGATATCTGACAACTCAGCTAATATCACCTTATTTTACAGATGAGGAAATTGAAGTCTTTTCCTCGAGATTACATGGAGAGAAATGGAAGAATGGGATTCTACACCAGCCTTTGGGAATGTAAACCACATGAGGACAAGGGATGTTTCACTTTTGTCACTATATCTCCAGGGCTTATCAAAGAGCCTGGCATACAGTAGGCACTTAAATATTTGTTGATTGAGGGGTGGCTAGGTGGCGAACCGAATAGAGTACTGGCCCTAGAGTGAGGAGGACCTGAGTTCAAATCCAGCCTCAGATACTTAACACTTAGTAGCTGTGTGACCTTAGGCAAATCACTTAACCCCAATTTCCCTCCAAAAAGCAAAAAAAATTGATTGATTATGATGATTATTTTGTTATTATTTGTTTCAAATGAACTAGACGTTTGAGTTGGCCTGAAATGTCAAGACTAATATAGGCACCATTTCATGAACAGACTGAAGTTATAGGATAATAAAATGTCAAAATTTCATTTGTCATAAATTTGGAGCCAAAAGAGACCTCAGGGGTCCTACTTTTGAGGAAAATGAGGTCCAGGGATAATAAATGACTTGCCAAAGGTCACAGAAATAGTAAGTAGAAAAGACCTGGGATTTGGACCAGACTGCTTCGAGGCCCTAATGAGATAATGAATTTAAAGTGTGTTTATTATTTTTAGCCTACAGACCCCATGCCTCTAGCCTCATTCTCTGAGCCTGATACCTCACACAGAAGTGCTTATAGAGCAATGAAGGGGGTACGATGATCAATGTTTAACAACTAGGCTGGGGGTGGGAGGAATGGATGCATATATACTTTTAGTTACAGTCTGCATTCTTAGCACTTTTAAAAGTCTAGATAATCAACAAAACAACAAATCAAGCCCCAGAGTTGTGGCAATTGTCGATTTCTCAGGTGTAAATATCCACACAAGATTAAACAGTCCCTAAAGTCAGTTAGAACTGCCTCCAGCATACCCCTCATTTGGTCTCAGATCTTCCGAGATCAAATGTAGATTGATTTCTACTTTACTTGTCTATGTTTCTGGCTTTTCAATTCAATTCCTTCATCTTTCCCCATGTCCTAGCTGTTAGAAGAAGATCTTTACATTTTTTTGGGTGTTCAATCATTTTTGTAAGTCATGTCCAATTATTCATGGCCCCATTTTAGGGTTTTCTTGACAAAGATACTGGAGTGGTTTGCCATTTCCTTCTCCAGCTCATTAACTGAGGCAAATAGGGTTAAATGACTTGCCCAGGGTCACACAGCTAGTAAGTGTCTGAGGCCAGATTTTAAATCAGCAAGATCAGGCTTCCTGACTCTAGGATTGGTACTCTATCCACTGCACCACCTAGCTGCCCATAAAAACACTCACAGCTGATATTTATTTAATGCTTTGAAATTTGCAAATCACTTTTTATACGTTATCTGATTTGGGTTTTGCGACAGCCCTGTGAAGTAAGTATTACGGGCAATATAGTCCTCATTTTACAGATGATGAACTTGAGGCTTAGACATGCCATGTGACTTGCCTATGGCTGCATAGCTAGTAAGTATCATGGGCAGGTTTTGAATTCACTTCTTCCTAGCTCTAAATCTAGTACTCCACGCTCCCTCTTTAACTTCATATTTGAAACCTTAGGACAGCAGAATACTCTCTTTCTACTGAAATCCCAATTCTAAAACCACAGCTCAATCCCAACAATTAGGAAAAGTCAAATCAACATGCATTTATGAAGATCCTACTACTTACTAAGGCCTTCATTAAATGGCACTAGAGATATAAAGAAAGATAAAAACAATTCCTGCTGTCAGAGAATTCACAATTGAATGGGGAGACAATATATAAGTAAATTGTATTATTTAAAATACATACAGGATAAACTGCAGAAAATCTCAGAGGGGAGGTACAGCATCAAGGGAGATTGGGAAAGTGTTCTTGTATAGTATGGGATTCTAGCTGGGATTTGAAGGAAGCCAGGGATGCAAGCAGAGATGAGGAGGAAGAATGTTCCAGGTATGGAGGACAGACAGTCAAAATGCATGAAGTTGGGAGATGGGAGAGTCTTGTTCAGCGGGACAGCAAGGAGACCAATATCATTGGATTGTAGAGTACTGGGAGGGGAGTTAGGTGAAGAGGAAGGAAGAAAACTCCATGAATTGTTTCAGCTTCTCAGGATCTCAGAGATCTAGATACCTGAATCTTGTGACACACTTCACACAAATCGTCTTTTTGGTGCATAAACTACTTGATCATCACAGAGCAATTCAATTTAAATAAAGATTTAAGTGTCTACCATGTACTAGGTGGTGGAAATACAAAACCTTTATCAATGAAGCATAGATTCTGAACTAAAGTCCATATTTTTGTGGGGAGATACTTCAAGAAAGAATGACCCAGTGGATAAGTAAACATAAAAGAACTAAATGCTGTCAGCATCTCTTAGAGGTGTAAACCAGATATGTGTCTTTGAATGTAGCAAGGATGATGGGAGTGTGTCTTTGAATGTAGCTTGGAATGGAAAGGATGATGGGAGTGGGAATTCAAACTATGGGATGAAATTGAGAAATGACAGCCTGAGGCTTGCTAGCAGGAGAGATATATTAATTATATATATTATGTTATGTTATATCATATCATATTATATTATATTGTATTACATTACATTATATTATATTCAAAATTCTTCAAGTCAATTTCCAAATGATGACCGCTTCTCAGTACTCAGCCTTTACATTTCTGAAACATTTGATACTATGGCACACCTTCTCTCTTCTCTGGATTTTCATATCATCTCTGCCCTAGTTCTTCAATACATCCAAAGGCTCCAGCTCAATCTTTTTTTTTGCTGTGCATCTTATGGTGGGTAAATCGCAAGTCTCTGTCTTGGACCCTCTTATCTTCTCTGTCTATACTCTTTCACTGGGTGATCTCATCAGTTCCCACAAATTTAATTATGGAACTCCAAGACACACGCACATATGTGTATGTGTATACACATGCATATACATATATATGCATATACACACATACATATATACACACACAGCTCTCCTAGTTCTTTTGAAATCTCACATCACTAACTGCCTATTGGACAATTCCAACTGGATGACTTGTGTGCATCTTAAACTCAACATGCCCCCAACATAATTAATTTTCCCCATTGCCCTCTCTTCTTCTAAACTTCCCTACTACTGTTGAGGGCACTACTGTTTTCCCAGACTCAAGGTCCACAACCTTAGTATTTTCTTTCTTCAATTCTTCACTCTGTTCAACACTGCATATCCAGTCAGTTCCCAAATCTTATTGTTTTTTTTTTACCTTCAGGGCATCTCTTGCATTCAACTCCTTCTCACTACTGACCACCATCCTCATTTAGATCTTCCTTTCTTTCTCACTTCAATTATTGCAATACCGTTCCTATTGCTTTCCCTTCCTCAGGCTTCTCAATACATCTTCCACATAAGCTGCCAAAGTGATTTTCCTCCAATGCACAGCTGATTGTATCACCCCTCTACTCAGTAAAGTCCAGTGGCCTCCTATTACCTCTGAAATAAAATACCAACTCTTCTATCTAACTTTTAAATCCCTTCACAACCTATCTTCAGCCAGTTTAAGTATGTATTACATCCCTTCCATACTCTCTGGTTCAGCAAGGGGTGGTGAACCTATGGTCTTTTGACTGAGTCCAAGTTCTGCAAAAAATTTCTTCTCTTAAGGGGTTTTGTTCTGGGAAGTTTGGATTCAGTCAAAGGGCCGCATTTGAAGACCTAGAGGGCAACATGTGGCCTTGAGGCCACAGGTTACCCACAAATTGGGCTTCTTGCTGTTCTTGACACAAGATAGTCCATCTTCCTAGGAACCATTTAAAACACTGTCTTCTGTTCATGGAAAATGGAGGACAGCTTCCTCCTTACTTCTGCATCTTAGACTCCCTAATTTCCTTCAAGACAGATACAGCAACGCCTTCTACAAGATGTCTTTCCTGATCTCCCAGATCCTAGAGCTCTACTGACCCAAATTTTTTTTCGAATTTATTTTGTGTCTTCTTGTACATGTATATACTGTCTATTCTATTAAGAAAATAGAATGTTCTGGGAGGACAGAGACTTTGTATTTATAATCCCAGCACTTAACACAGTGCCTGCAAAGTAATAGGAACTAAATAAATGTCAATTGAAATGGTAAAAGTGCATCTTCAAGCCAAGGTAGTATTTAACACACAGCCTATAGCAAATTGAAGACAGAAACGTTCCACTTTTATCGCAGATATAACAGGTATGTAATAAATACTTGTTAACTCATACGTTGATTCACAAGAATAAAAAAACAAATACAAAGCCCACAGAAGGCACTCAAAGAGCAAATACAGGAAACATACCACTCACAACAGTAGCCCTTCAAGTCCCCCTCAGAGGGGAACTGAATTTGGATTGCCAGGAGGCAATCCCTTAACATCTAGTTTTTCCTTAGATGTCCCAGAGGGTTCTATACTGTCCCTACTAGATTCATAGTGCTACCTTTTGTTTGTATTCCCTCTAGACCAAAAACACACCTTTTAGGGCTTCTGGGTAAGCAACCAATAAGTCAAGCAATCAGTGAGCATCTATTAAGCCTCTACTCTGTGTCAAGCACTGTGCTAGGTGCTAAGGATGCAAAGGCAAAGTAAAATAGTTCTTGTCCTCAAGGAGCTTATAGTCTGTGCCAGGAAGCAAAAAGTACAAATGCAAAAAATATTGGACGAGGAAACATGGGGACTGAGTTGCAATGTTGGTTCTGCCACTTACCCACTCTGATTACCTAGTGTAAGTCACTTCTCCCCTACCCGTACCACATATTCAGAACATAGCTTGACTTCCTCTGGATTTGAATTTCCATGCTTATTAAGTTATACTTTTGTTTAGATTTTCGGCTAAAGGATCCTTTCAACAGTCAGATGCAATCTGGAAGCTTCACCAGAGGTTAATTGACTTACCAATGCCTTCGGAGCTATTATATATTTTACCCAAGTCTTCCCGATACCAGGACCAACCTTCTGTCCACCACTAGGCTGTGCTATCTCTCTCTATTAATTTCCACTTACAAGTAAATCAGTATTTTAAAACAAAAACTATGAAGCAAAAATGGACCACATGAAATTATTTAATATCTTTACATCACCAAGAGGACAAATATTTACTGATATTGCTAGGAGAGAATGGATTTTCCTCTTGACAATAGTAGCTTGGAGCCTTTAGTCTTACTGACAAACTACATCCTATCCATTTCCTCATCTCTACTCACTACTAGCTTAATGTAGACAGGGTGAGTACATCTTGGCATATTCTAAATTGAAAAATATTATCATAATAGTTCCAAGGGAGACAAGGTCATACAAAATTATTTTAAAAGTTAATATAGACTATGTTCTAATCTAGAACATAATTCTTCCAGAGCAACATTTTAAAGAATGTGCTAGAATATGCCAGAAACAAGGATTATAATCCACCCAAAGCTACTCATCAGATTTTAATTTAAAACAAAATTAAAAGGGTAAAAATAAGGATTTTTAGTCAACCCAAATTATTTATTCAAGTTTCCCAAAGTAAACCCGCTTTTTTTTTTTAAACAAACCAACCTGCTTCTACATTCGCCTACCACTGCATGAACTTGGGTAAGTCATTTCTCTCTGGTCCTTATTTCTAAAATAAGTATACTAGATGAGATGATCTTTGGGGTCTCCACTGGCTCTAGTAATCTATATATCAAGGTTAATCTTGATGAAAGATGGAGTATCATTAATTGTGCCTATAAATAAGGGGATCAGATTAGGTGGCTTCTAAGGTCTCTCTCCCATTTCAAACATTCTGAGTTTATAACTAATGCAAATGATATAACAAAAAATACCATTTTATGTATTAGTTCAAATTGAGACTATGTGACATCCAGTCCGGCTCCTGCCAGTTTCCAGAGGAGGCTCTTCTCAGCCCCCAAATAAACCAAATTCTCTTGATGGAACTTCAGGCAGGAAGCTGAAGTCTACCTTTGGTCACAGATGTTAGACTCCCAGTCATTATCACTGAAAACCCCAAAAGGCTGCCATAGATAATACAAGAAGCAACATGGTAGAGTATAAAGGGCACTGGATTTGGAGTCAGAGAACCTGGGTTCTGAGCTGTTCAACATGTGTGAATTAATCAACTTCTCTGGGCCCCAGATTCCTCATCAATAAAATTGGGAGGGTGGGGAGGTTGGATTAGATTAACTCTTCTATCTTTAAACCTATGATTCTATGTAAAATGCTGTGTAAAACTTAGAGGGATTTATAGATGTATATTATTCATACATTTCTTCAAGGGAGTGATGGGATAGGGATTGGACCTGTAATTTCAGTGAAATTAATAAATCCTTAATAAAAGGAATTTCATCAAAGGGTCACACTTGAGAACCTAGAGGGCCACATATGACCTTGAGGCCACAGGTTCCCCACCCCCGGATCATAGGCAACTCCTTCAACAAGGCAGGTTAGTCACATCTCTGCAATTTGAAGTCTTGAGAGGATTGCCTAGAGCCCTGAGAGATTAAATGATTTACCCAGGGGCACAAAGCTAGTATGTGTTAGAGGCAGGTCTTAAACCTGGGTCTTACTAAATTCCATGTCAACTCTCTATACACTAGGCTTTCCTGAGCAAGTAATATTATACTTTTTGATCTGAACCTATAAATTGATCTATGTAGGAAACTACCAATTTGGAAACTCCCTTCCATCCCCTACCCTGCTTTGCCCCCACAACTCTTACCTCACTGTTGGAAATTGGTAAGTCCCTTACCATTTACATTCCCAAGTAATAAAATAATATTCTAATACTTAAAATCATTTAATATCAGAGGGACTGGATTCTTAATAAAATATATGAGCTATTTTGCTCTCCCAAATAAAATATTTTGTGGAAAGAATTTTTATCATCCATTTGGAATTCTGTAGTATTGTGGACCACAAGGCTTGGGATTTTAGCTGAAGGAGGAAATTTTTGTGTGTCTTTCCCCACATGGAAGAGTAGATTGAAGTAGTATAACTAGAGGGTTAATAGGGCTATCAATCTATAACAAGAATGGACTTTATAACAACTAGTTCGATACTCTCATTTTACAGACAAGGAAACTGAGGCCCAGGGAGACAAAAATATTGGCCTATGTTCATCCAGGTAATAGTGGCAAGACCTGGGATTTGAACTCGGGTCCAAAGCTGGGGGGGTTCAGCACATTTTCCACTGTAGTAAGCTGCTTCAGGTAAAGATTGAGAGGTCATTGGTGAGGAGGGAAGGGAATTTATTTTATTGAAATGATTCATTTTTCTTGATTGCAGACATAAATACATTTAAGATGCTATATGTCTTCAATCAAGAAAAATGAATCATTTCAGTAAAATTATTATGGATTGCATGCTGGTGATCTAGGAAAGCCTCCAAACTGTATCTGGCTGCTGACAGGTTCCTTTAGCTGAAATTCCAAACAATAGTGAGCATATTCACAATTTTACAAAAGGAGGTACATAGGGCAGACAACCAAAGAAATATTTCCTTGTTTCCTCTGGATTTGAGTTTCCCAGTTTATTGGATTATGCAAACTTGTTGATTACATTATTTAGAGATCTTTTCTCATATTCCTCTCTTGCTTTATTCTACTGTCACCAGATTGTACTTTGGGTTTACTTTGGTGCCCCTGGAAGACAGGATGACACAGAGTCTGTGTTGCCCATGGTTCTATTTATTGTTTAATTAAATGGTGCCAGTTTTGAGGGACTGCAGAGAGTGCCAAGTCCCATACACATTGGCTCATTCAGTGCCTGCCCGTGTGTGGGGTTGCCTGGGGGGGTAGTTTTTTTGGAGGGGGGAACTGTGTAAAGCAATCGAAACAGACATAGTTCCTTTCCTCTAGGAGCTCACAATAAAAACCAGACAACAGGGACGTGGCAAACATAAAAAAAAAAGGCGAACAGATGCACAGCTGTATAAACAGAGACGTCCAACACATTTGAGTATTTCTTTTTTTTTTTTGGTGAAAGTTAGTGCATGTGTCCTTTATGGGGTGGAAACTAGGAAAGGCAGGAGAACAGGTAGTGAGTGAGTTGTGTGATGGGGATAGATGGAGGCGCCTCACTTCTTACTCAGTAAAAGAAGAGGCTTTCCTTTCATGAACACCTACAGTGAATTCTGCAGTTACCTAGCCCTATACTTCCCTGAGAGAGTTGGTTAAAACCAGCCTAGAGGAGAAAAAATTATTAAGCATGGTATACTCTGCCAGGGAGATTTCATAAGTCTTCTTTCCACTGGAAACCAGGCTAAAAAGTAAATAAAAACCAGAATGCACTGTAATTGTATGTTCCACTTATAATCAAATAGCACATGCCAGTTGAGTTTCCAAGGAAATTATTACTTTTCCTTTCAAGAGATGATTTTTTTTTTTTGCCATTGTCTAGCATTTATTGCGTCTGACATCCCGAAGATGGTCGGTAAATAATTGAGAATCAGAGAATACAGCTGAAACGGAATTCTAAGCAAGACTGATCACTCAGGATTTATGGCTATCTTTCTCTCTTCTTAGATATACCCGGATAGGGAACTGTGAAATCTCCCTTGGTAACTTATACCAGGGTTTGTAAAACCTTTACTCTTTACTCAGATCTTTTCATCATACTTAAATCTGTCTGGCTCCAATTCAGAGGATCATAGATTTTGGAGTTGGAAGGGACCTTTGGGATCATTTCATTCAATCCCCCTTATCCTACAGACGAGGAAAATGAGGGGTAGGATAGTAAAGTGTCTAGCCCAAAGCTATGCAAATAATTAAGTGGCACAGTCAGGATTTGAACCCGTGTTCATGGACTCCATGTATTGTTTCTATGATGGATGTGCAAGGAACTGCACCAGACTGTGAGACTATAAAAACAAAAACTGAGAGAAGTTCTGCCTTCAAGGAACTTAAATTACTTATTTTTTCTAATTAAAAATCTCTGTTTTAATCTATTGATTAAAGCAGGACCCCTAAGTAAATAGACTTGTCAATATTTTGTTACTTTTTGTGACTCTGCTTGATTAATTTTCTACTATATCACAAAAGGGGCAGCCAGATGGTAAGGTGGATAAAGTGCCAGGTCTAGAGTCATACCCTGCATTCAAAACCAGTCTCAGCTGCTTACTAGCTGTGTGATCCTGGACAAGTCACTTAACCTTGTTTGTCTTAGTTTTCTCCTCTGTAGAATGAGAAGGAGAAGGAAATGGCAAGCCAGGTCATGTAGAGTTAGATATGACTGAACATCAACACCATATTGACTCCCTTTGCATTATGTGAATTTAAATTTCTTTTCTCTTATTCTGCCCTCGGTAAAAATATTAAATAATACCACCCTACTGCCTGAGAGTCTATCATAAAAAATAATAGTAAACATTGCCTAAAGTCTTCTTTTTGGGATATAGAGCCCCAGTTCTGGTTTTTGTTTTTCATTTCTGACTTTTCCCCACTGGCCTGCTTCCTCTTCTGAGTTGATTTATTGTCTCATATGTCTGTAGTTGAATCATTTCAATCTGTCCCATACCTTGGGTTCCAAGTGGGTCTTGTTTGCTTATTAGGTCAACAAAGATTTTTAAAAGCATATTCTTGGCCCTTGAAAGGTGAGGTCCACAAGATGCAAATATGTTTTCATTAAGCTTTGACTAAATAAAGCTGCTATCTTCCCTTTACCATCCTCATCAATGCTCAGTAGACCTACCCATCACTGCCAATAATGGCATCATATCCCAGACTTCTCAAGCTGTAATCTTTGAATCATTGGCAATTTGCCTCAGTTTATTACTCTGGAAATCCAGTGACAACATATCTGAGAATTTTCACAATATGGCTTTTGATGTACTAGAGGGAAGGTTGAAGTTTACATATTCCTCTATACATGGGTTTACATGTTTCCAGATCTTTATGCTTCAAAAAACTTTTTTTGGGACCTTATAAATCATATAGCATAAAAGTAAACCTGTGGAGAATAAAATGAGATGCAGATTTGCTATTAAAAGGTAAACCCTTCATTTTCAAAAAGTTAAGCAGGATAGAACTTTAAAGATGGAATTCCAGACACAAAAGGAATTCTTTGATTTACGGCAATGGATAAAATCCAATACAGAAATATTCTCTGGGCTCACGAGATTCAGATTTGATTATACATTTGATCAATTTTCATTTCACTGCTCTTTAACTCTGCTCCCTCCCCTGTCAGGGAGAGGTTCCTAAACAGAACACAGATGGGAAGAACAGCTAGGTTGGCATAAGTTGTCATGGAGATCCATGCTGGAAGCAAAACAATTGTGAAGGTATGGAGGGGACAATGTACAGTTATCCCTTCCACATCATGGGGTTACTGGCAAAGTGGGCTGTGATCTGGGAAATCTGCATAAAATTTTTTGGCCCTACTTTCTTAGCAGAGAAGGCTGAGTTTTTTTCTTTTTCTTTCATGGGGTGTTTATTGTACTTTATAAAATTTGGGCTAAGTATTTGGTCATAGACTCATTGTCATATCTTGGCCTTCATGTGTCATCTGCTTCTTCTGCAAAACTCCCCAGATATTCCAATTTAATTTCTCATGCCAACCGGCAATATATTGAAACTACTACGGGGAAGGTCATGATGTAGACGGGATAACTGTACAAGGTTTCTGGAGTATAGGAGGATACCAAAAGCATGAAAAAAAATCTCAGACCTTTATATAAAAAAAAAGTGATGAGAAGACATATTTTGAACCTATTTACCCATTCTTCCATCTATAAAAATTGATGAATCAAATAATGTCAAATGTCAAATAAGTAATGAATCAAAGTCACTCTCAATGAAGAGATTAGCAAGGAATAAATAGGCTTTTACAAACAATATTCAACAGTAGGTCACATCTTTGTCATTTCACTATTGACTGAAAGATATAAGATCTGGCTGCCCTTATTATTTAATAGAGTGAAATGCTACTTTAAAGGCTCCTTTCCCCCTCCATACATTGAAATTATTCAAGATTTCTTGAAATATATAAAGCAGAATAACTTTGTCAATGATCCTCTGCTCATAAACGTTAGGCAAGGTATAGAGCAGGGTCATGTATGTTTGCCAAAGGTGTCTACCACCATGGAGGAGATTCAGCATGAAGCCCAAACTGAAGAGAGATTCTTTGTGGATGGTGAGATTCCCTAAATGCTTCTGCTTATGAATAACATAGCACTGGTTGAATTAAATCCTGCAATATTGCAGAGGCTCCTAGAAGAGATCTGTGACTGCTCAAAAGATTTTGGCCACATCATCCACACAGGAATGACCAAGTGGCTGAAGAGTATTTCTTGCCCAGGTAAGGACATGCATTTAGATGGTTAATTTATAGAGCATGTTCATTAATGTATATGTCTGGGATGGATAGGACAGTGGACAGTGAAATGAACTTAAACAGAAGAAAGGGAGCAGACCAGATTGCCTTTGGGAAATTGCAAAGCTCTTTAATTGACAAAATTTTCCATAGAAACAAAGGCCCATCTTTTAAATATTGACATTCTACCTGTGTTGCTATATGGCAATGAGACACGGAATATAGTGGATTCTTGAACAGTTAAAAACGAATATCACACAGAGGACAATGGGAATGCGTTGGTTGGGTGTGACCAGGCTGCAACATAAAATAGGTAAGGAACTGCATGACATCAGGGAAGTGCATGACAGGAAAAGAAAATGAGTTAGTCACGTATGGAGGGTAAGAGATAAAAGGTGTGGTCCATTATACACTTTCAATGTTGAGAGAACAGGAAGAAGTCTTTTAGCACATTGAGTGGAATCTGTATGGCAAACTTTGCAGAAGACATGACTCAGAGTGATAGAGGTTGGGCAGGCATAGATGAATTGGGACCTATAGCATTGAAGGGAACTTTCAAATCAATGACATCATGAATCCATTCGAGGACTGATTATGTCTCTGCAGCTCAGTCCTCAATGTGGAGTTAGTACAATCAGTGTAAAGAGGCAAGATTTTAGTAACCCCTGGGATATAGCCTGATGTCTCTTTACATCTTCAATGTCTGCAGAAGAAATGTCCCAACCTAGCCTTATATCTAGATGTAATTATTCTTCAGATCTCCAGATTGACTGAATCACTACATAATCTTTAAGTAATCTTTTTCAATTACAAATGCAACCTTTCCAACTAGCCCCTTTCCCTGTCCCCTTTAGGCACATGGGATCCTTTGGCTTGAGTACTGCTTTCTTTAAACCAAAAGAAAGACAGTATGCCATTGTTATCCATTACTCAGCAAGAATGAATAGCAACTGAATTTATCACCAACTGGTCCTCTACTTGAACTATTCAGCTTAGTCTTGCCAGTTATTGTCTTTGGCCAATGCACAATAAAGCCTGATTTTGTACTATTCATTTGGTGCAATATCTCGGTTGGACACGCCTATATTTAAATACCACTATATTTACCCTGCACTGGAGCTAAGGTGATTCACCATTTTTCTTCCTCTATTCTACCCTCAAGTCCACCCACAGAGGTGCTAAAATATCTAAGATTAATAACTCATTGGGACAGAAAATTGGGGGAAGGAGGGTTAAATTTAATCTAGGTAATGGAGTGAAATATTATTGAAAATATCAAAATATATGAGATTTGCTGTCTATAACTAGCTCAGAGCCCCTCCCCTCATCTGAGTTCCACTCTCTCAGTTTGTTTTCTACTGGATACAGAGACCATTGTGGGTCAAGCCTAATTTAGGTTAGTCAGTCAAGTTTAATAGACACTCATGGACCATAAAATCCAATAAAAAGCAATTCACTACTTAAGAATGAAAAGAACGTGCTTTAAAAGGAAACAGGGTTAAAACAAAATACTACTCATCTCTTGCAAAGTCAACAGGTCTGGCAATCAGGAAAATGTTCCCCAGAGAGTAGGAAAGGGAGAGGTGAAGCTTCACACTATTTTCCCCCAGGCTAAGTTACTTTATATTTCAAGTGGCAGGAATCCTTGCCCTCTTCAGGGGCAAACCTAGTACACTTGCTGTGTATACCCATTTGGGGTGTTGAAGAGCTGGGAAGGGCTTCAGGGGAGGAATAAGGAAATTGAGGGGACAGGGATATAAAGGGAAAGGAGAGAGACAGGGTTCTATCTGAAGCATTTAAGCCAAACAAGTGAAGGAGAAGGAAATAAGAATTTATATAGTGCCAAAATGTGCCAGGCGGTGTGTTAAGTGACATTTACCAAGACTATTCTCTCATTCGACCCTCATAACAACCCCGGCAGGTAGGTGCTATTATTATCCCCATTTTACAGTTGAGGAAAACTGAGGCAAACAGAGGTTAAGTAACTTGCTTAGAATCACACAGCTAGTAAGTGTCTGAGGTCAGATATTACTTCAGGTCTTCCTGATTCCAAGCCCAGACCTCTATTCACTTTGCCTCCTAGCTTCCTCCAGCATTTCACTTGTTATCTACATAAAACCTAACATAGAGACTCTTAGTTTAGTTTAAAAACTTAATTTAAACAGTTTATTATAATAAAATAAGTGGAAAGAAAAAAAGACCAAACACTCCTGTATGGAGACATTCACCTGTAACCATTTCTGAGTCCCCCTCCTATCTCCCTCTCAGATATTCAGGTATGTAGGAGATGTTTAGCAAACTCTCAGTTCTTGGAAAAAGTGTTTTCTTCCTGCTTCAAACTCATAGAATAAAAACACAAGGCAGAGAAGACAAGGAGGGACTTCTATTCTTTATCTTAGATTCATAGATTAAAAGGAATATCAATTTCTCCACCTCCCCAGTTGGACAAGATTTATAATAGTTTTAGCAATAACAAAAATTCTGGACAGGGACTATATTCCCTAGCAACATGCTCAGCCCATAGAGAATTTCAATACATGCTTGCTGGACTGGATTGGATCAAGAATTGCTTGTGGAATGAACAAATATATTTTTAAGATATAATACCTCCTCTCATGGAGAGCTTCATGTCATTTTTATCTGATTCCAAAGATTCTAGAACCTTGTATCAGTGTTGATGAATAATGAGGAAGAAAATGCTGCTGATCATGAAAATATACCAGGACACATCTATGGAAAAACTAGCAAGGCACACAGGCCACTTGGAGATGGAGAAGTACTATTATCCAAATGAAATAAACATATCATTGTTTTGGTTGTGGTGTACAAGGAACTTATCTGGCAAGGCTAAGCTAATCCAAATATGGTTCTGAGTGAGGAAAAATTATGTTTTAAGCTTATTTCCTTCAAGCATTTCTCTTCCTGGTGCATTAATCTAATCATGTCATTACTCTGTTCCAAATCCTTTAAAAGTTCCCTATTGTCTCTGAACGAAGTTCAGATTTCCTAGTCTGGCATTCAAGGCCCTCTACAAAAATTGATTTCTTTCAACTTTTTCAATCTTAGATAATACTACTCACTTCCACAGTTTTTACATTCTAGCCAAACTTAACTAATCATCAGTAGTTTGCCCCCTTGCCCTTCTTCCCTCCCCTCCCCCCCCCACACTCCTCACGCCTCAATCCATGATCTATGATTTCTTGCTTCTGTAATTGCTCATACTGTTGGCTGTGTCTGGAATGTTCTTTCATTGCATCCATTCCCCTCCACTCCATCAGTTAAAACTCCTCTATGAAGTTTACCCTGATTCCCTGAAAGCAATGATATTTCTCCTCAAATCTCAGGTAGCACTTTATCTTATGCAGAAATCATCGATTATTTTGCATTATAATAATTTGTGTATGTATTAGATCTTCAACTTCATCAAGGGCAGGAACCATGTCTTATCTCTGAATTTCCTTCCCCTACCTACATCCAGGGGCTAGGTCAGTACTCTTCCTATAGTAAACACATAACCAATATTTGTTGAGTGAATGAAATAATGATGTCTTATTCATGCAGCATTCATGGTTTACAAAGTCTTCTACCTGTATTATTGTCATCCATCCAAAAACATGTAAGTTACATAGTACAAGTATAGTACTACAATTCTCCTTTCAGATAAGGAATCTGAGGCTTGGAGTTTCAGTAACTTGATTATACAATTAGTAAGTCACTGAGTCAGAATTCATACCCACATACTCTGACTCTGGTTCTAGGGTCTTTACCAATGATGTATGTGCATCATTGGTGTGTGTGTGTGTGTGTGTATATGTGTGTGTATACCAGGGTCATGCTTTTATTGATATAAGAAACTTCTACCAATTCAGATCATTATCAATGCTGTGACTTATAGTTTTAAGATTGTTGTCTAGGTTGTACCCAGAGATTAAGTGATTTGACCAGGGTCCTTCAGACAGCCTCTGTTGGAGCTGGAACTTGAACCAGTGTCTTTCTGACTCCAACGCCAACTTTCTAAGCCAGATGCCTTGTTGTCTTCCTTCTATAGCATCCTATAGAAGTCCCAGTTGAATTTCAAATCATCTTGTTTATCAGCTAATGCATTTCCTGTATTTGGAGTAAAATAGGTTCCCTGGGAAACACTTCTAGTAATTCGTCCTATTGCAATAAAAATATGAATCTAAAATCTTAAGATCTGGAAAGAAATTTTACATGAAAGGGACCTAGGAAACTTATTTTCTAAAGAGAGAAAAACCCATTTATTTTGTAATGGCTATAAAAGGACTCTTCCAACTCTCAAATTCTATGGTTTAGTTAGATGGAATTCATAGATGTATTTTGGAACTTAGAGCAAGAAACTATAAGGAAACTACAGCAAGGAGGATTATCTACTGGTTTTGTTTCAAGTTCAACAAGAGAAATTTTACCTGCTCAATCACAATACTATATTGGAATGCAGTCAAGTTGAGAAACTCTGGGGTACAAATAATAGGTCTAAATTGGCAGCACTCCTTAGAAAAAAATACCCACCCTTAAGCTTTGGATCCCATAAAGTACAAAGCTGCTTTAGTCTAGGATTTCATGAGCCCAAATCCTGCCGCTCCAACAGATAACCAGAGGTTGGCATGGATCTGAAACAGAAAATGATTATCGTTCTAGAAATGTGGACTCACATGTGTGCAAATGGAACCCACTCAACCCAATTTTTATGCTGATCCAGCTTAAAGTAAATGTTTTGATCCTTAGAACCAGTGGAATTGTGGGATGTGGAATGAAAAGGATTGACCTTTAACGGAGATGCAGAGGTGCCAAATGCTATGTGGGTGCCCTAGGATAAGGTCCTGGCATTCCAGATACATATCAATAGACTTAATTGGATTCTTAGTAACTTCTGCTTCTAGAGGTGTACAGTTATTCATCCTTGGTCATGTGGATTTAATAAAGTTTTTTCTTCCTCTGGGGAATAAAAAAGGAGGTTTATTTCTAAGGTCAGTAGTTATTGCCAGAAACCAGTGCTGCAGAAGTGGAAATCTCATTTAGAGATGAAGATTGGTCACTTCTTGGAGTGGCAACCTGAAACCAAAAGAAATTATTTGAAAAGGAATTGAGAAGTCTAACTATTATCCTCCCCTCCTGATTCCACTCTATTTCTTCCTCCTCCACTTCAAAACCCAAAGGAAATTCACCCCTATCATAATCTTTATTTTACTGGCTATTCTTTTTAAAGGGGAGAAGCAGAAATAGGCAATGATTTTCATTTAGCTTCTATATAGATTGTCCCTTAGCTTTCTTATATAAATCAATATATTGACTCTTTTCTCAATAGAAGGTCCACTGGATTTGAAGTTAGAAGACCTGGGTTCAAGTTCCCCTTTGCCTCTTTACTAGATTAGTGATACGGGTTAAGTCTCTTAACCTTTCTAGGCATCAGATGGTCAGCTGTAAAATCTGAACAATCTAGTGTTAGAATCAAGTGAGATAATCAGAATGTTGTAGCATAATGATTTTAGAGTTGGAGTCAGATAAGACTTAGATTGGTACCCCTTATATGCTATATCTCATACTGTGTGACCATGGGTGGGTTATTTTTGTCTCTGTGGAGACTCAGGTTCCCTGTTTTGTTTTTTTTTCTTTGGGTTTTTTTTGTAGGGGGGAAGGTAGGGCAATTGGGGTTAAGTGACTTGCCCAGGGTCACACGACTAGTAACTGTTAAGTGTCTGAGGCTGGATTTGAACTCAGGAGCTCAAGACTCCAGGGTCGGAGCTCTATTTACTGTGCTGCCTAGCTACCCCAAGGTTCCCCATTTTTAAAAATAGTGATAATAACACCTACATTATCTATCTCACAGGATTATTGGGAAGATCAAGTGAAATAATATATTTTAAACAGTTTGGAAAAAATTAAAGTAATATACAAATGACAGTTATTGGTATTTTTATTCTCATGTGAACATGGTGAGAGGCAGTGTGGGCAAAGCAGACAGAGACTGGTTTCTGAGCCTGGTTTCAAATCCTATTTCTGAAACACAGCAGCTTTGTGACTCTGGGCAAGCTAATTAACCTCTCAGTGCTCCAGACCAGATGTGTCAGAACTCCTAGTCTTCTTAGAGCTTAACTGGAACCAGAATAAAATGCAATTGGGAGATGTTGAACAAAATTTAAAAAATACAAGACATAGATAATGTTTATTTGTGGTTTTCTAAGTCAATGTGTAGGCTCCATGAATCTGTTTCTATGTGAATTTGATACCGTCTCTCTAAGCAAAAAGAAGAGTATAAACTGCAGAGAAAGTATGGGATTGTTGGAGGGAGTTTCCTCATTCATAAGTTCCATATACTAATGAAATTACAAGTCCAGTGATTTTCTTGCTTTTCTGTCTATATCTTCAGGGCTTAGAGCATAATGATGACTTAAATTCTTTTTCATTAATTTACTTCTTTTCAATCTTAACCTTTAATGATTAGATGATTCTTGTCATATTTTGATATAGGCAAGATATCAAGGGTGAACTAGGAAAGATCTCCTAACAGAAAGGGCCCAATCTAACAGAGAGAGAGAGAGAGAGAGAGAGAGAGAGAGAGAGAGAGAGAGAGAGAGAGAGAGAGAGAGAGAGAGAGAGAGAGAGAGAGAGAGAGAGAGAGAGAGATCACCTTAAATGACCTGTTCTTTCCAAGAAAGTGGGTCTGCAGATGCCATTAGTTGCTATGGGACAGTGAAAAGACAATTTGCTTGGTAATTATGTAAGGTTTGTCAGCCATTTTGAAAGCTAAAGATAAGGCCCTGCAGAACAGGGATAGCCAAAAGAGGTCAATTAATTTCTAGCTTCTCTACCCAATAAGTGAAATCATACAGTGAATGACTCAGGAACTTAAAGATGCCAAATGGAAATATTATTTCATCTAACTCTTGATTATGTAGAGAGTGGGTCAAATTCTCAGTAAGCAGAGAAAGATGCAGAATTAGGCCCAATAAAAATTTTTGAATTAAGCAGCATACCCAAAACAGAGAGTCAAATACCTTAGCTGGAATTTAAAAGGGATTGAATAATCTTACAATCAATAATAGCATTTGTAGTCAAGAAGTCTGAGATAATAGGGAGCAAAACTCAACCTTAAAGGCAAATATTAATTCCTTTGGTGGGTCAGGAAAGAATTTTTTCTCTAAAGTTCTTAATAAACAAATCCATTTTGGGGGAGTTATTACTTATAATGTGTGATGTTTTAGTCACTGAACCACAAAGGAGTGTAGTGGCCTGATTTTTGTTGTTCAGTCGTGATGAACCCTTTGTGATCCTGTTTGGGGTTTTCTTAGCAAAGATACTGGATGGTTTGCCATTTCTTTCTCTAGCTCATTTTACAGATGAGGAAACTGAGACAAATAGGGTTAAGTGACTTACCTAGGGTCATACAGTTAGTAAGTGTCTGAGGCCAGATTTGAACTCAGGAAGATGCGACTTCCTGATGTCAGGCCCAGCACTCTAGCCATTATGCCACCTAGCTGCCCCCAAAGTGGTATGAAAGAAGACAATAAAATTAAATAATTTATCTCTTTCTACTCTCCATACCCTAAGCCCCCCCAAAACATCCCACTCTCTATCCTTTACCTGGTTTGCATTCTATTTGTATAGCCCTTGTTGATAGATGAACAAGATGTTTGCTGTTTAACATACTTTTTTGGTAAGCACATATAAAAAATCCTTTGTCAGGGCTGCTAATAGATGTAGATCAATTATCTTCAGGGACCCAGCAAATTTGCATTTTAGCTCTGAGAGTTCTAACAGAATGTTTGTCTCAAAAGTAATTTTTTCCAGCGAAACTCCCAGGATACTTGTTTAAGAAGCTGGGCTGACACATGAACTTTCTCAGGAATCCAGAGGAGTTTGGTGTTTCTTAGTGGCCGCCTGACAAATGTGAAGCTAGCTTAGACTGTCTGGACAAGCTCTCGGCACATAGTTAGGCACAAATCCGATGGATGGGATAAGTCTGCTGAGAGAATTTATCTCCTGCTCTAGAGCAGGTACAGAAAGGGGCTTGTGATGGAGGCCTTGCATATTCGGAGGTGTGGTTGCTGGCTTAATTTGGTACTCAAACGAATAATCTATAAGAAGTTCACTGATTGCAAGATTCTTCCACAGCTGGTTAAAAAGGGTTATCCTAGGCAGAGTGTGATTATTTTTAAAGAAGTTATTTTAAAGGCACCACGGAATTGTTGCTGAAGACCTTTTAATTCTCTGTTATAAGCTGACCCTATGTAATACTGACACACAAGAGACTGTTCAAAGAATGGGCAACAATGACTAGGATTTCACTACAAATGTCTATGGTAAAGATTTCAGAGCTTCCCCCACCACAATTCCTGTTCCCCTTTTATAACGCTGCTTTGTAAAAGCAATGTAAGATGCTTGTTGGACACATAAAGTTGATTTCACCAAAGTAGGGTGATGAGAAAAGCATACATTGTTTTCATTCAAATTCTGGCACCACTGTAAGGGAGAATTATCTTTTCTTTACTGATAGACTACCATACAATTTTGCCTCCCACTCTTATTGGTCAGTCAACAAGCATTTATTGAGTGTTTACTAGGTGGTACAGTGGATAGGGCTTCAGGTCTGGGGTCAGGAGGACCTGAGATCAAATTCAGTCTTAGACACTTACTAGCTGTATGATTCTGGGCATGTCACTTAACTCTTTTTGCCTCAGTTTGTTCATCTGTACAATGAGCTGGAGAAGAAAATGGCGAACCACTCCAGTATCATTGCCAAGAAAACCCAAATGGGGTCACAGAGAGTTGGACACAATAGAAATGACTCAACGTGTATTGGACATTACACTAAATTCATGGGATACAAAGGAAGGTAAAACAATGGTTCCTTTCCTCAAGGATTTTGCATTCTAAGGGGAGGTAGGGCACATGTGAATAACCACAGAAGAAATGGAAGGCAATCTCAGAGAGAAGACACTAGTTGTAGGAGCTATCTGGAAAAGGTAGAATTTGAGGTGAGCCTTGAAGGAATCCAGAGGACCAAAGAGGCAGAGATTAGGAAGGATAGAATTCCAGGCATGGAGGACAGCCAGCGCCAATGCAGAGTGTGAGATGGAGGGCTGTGTGAGAGGAACTACAAGTAGGCCAGTGAAGCTGGAGCCTTCACCTTCAGGGTTTTTGGAGCAAAGCATAAAAATACTGGAAAGGTAGGAAGGGATTTTTTTGTGAAGGGCTTTAAAAGCCTAACTCAGGACTTTCTATTTGATCCAGTAAATAAGAGGGAGTCACTGGAGTTTATTGAGTTGGAGAGGGGGTGGCAACAGGGTGAGATCTGTGTTTTAGGAAAATTACATTGGCAGCTCAGTAGAGAATGGATTGGAGTGGGGAGATGCTTGAGGCAGGGCCAAATTAGAATACTATTGGTACAATTCAGGCGATAAGGAACTGTAGCGGGGTGATGGCTATTTGAAAGAAGGAGACATATACAAGACAATTAGCTATATCAATAGATGAAGAATTTATGAAATTCTTAGTATATGTTAGGCATATACTAAGTGCTGAAAATTAAATACAAGACAGTTCTTGCCCTCAAGAAGCTAATATTCTAGTCAGAGAAGATAACCCATAAAAGGCAGCTGGAAAAAAAGGTGAGGGGCTATATGCTTGGTGGCATCTTTTGCAGCTGATGACCCAGAAGCGAGATGGAGGCTTGCTTCCAGGCAAGATAATGTAAGAGCTCCTTTAACAGAGCTCCTCAGAGTTCTTCTAAGAGAATCCAAGTGTTTAGTGGGAAAGAGGTGGGGATAAAGACTGGAATGAAATAGCAGGTAGAAATGACAACATTTGGCAATGATTGTGTGTGTGTGTGTGTGTGTGTGTGTGTGTGTGTGTGTGTGTGTGTGTGTACCGAGACAGAGAGAGACAGAGGAGGAGGAGGAGGGGGAGTCTGAGATTGTGAGCCTAGGCCATTGGGAGAATGGTGGTATCCTCAACAGAGACAGGAAAGTTGGAGAGGGGTTGTGTTTGGGGAGAAAGAAACTGAGTTTTGTTTTGGACATGTCAGGTTTAAGATTAATATAGGACATTCAGTTTGAGATATCCAAAAGATAGTTGGTGATGTGGGAATGGAACTCAGGAGAATTTACCCTTTTCCTCTGATGTTTACTAGTTGTGAGACTATGGGCCAATCACAACTTCTCTGAATCTATTTATAGGGTTGTTGTGAGGAACAAATAAGATAACATGTGTAAAGTGCTTTGTAAACTTTAAAATATTATGTTTTAATTGTTATTATATTTTAGTTGTTATTAATAATAGTATATAATTTTGCCAGCCATCAAAGTTTGGCCTATAGTTTGTAGACTCCAACTACTTTCTTCCCTTTTTTGTAGACCAAGATAACATTTGCCTTGTTTCTGTCCTGTTCGACCTTTCTCATTTTCCAAGATCTCTAAAAGATTACTGACAGAGGCTCTTAGCAACCCCTGTCCCCCTTTCTGCCACTCCACCATGATAATGTGAGAGTAAGATGGTGGTCCCAAGGGATGGAGGGACATTTTTCATTTGTCCTTAATTCCCAGGCATCTCAAAGTGGCTATCTACTGTTAGAGCACAAGTACTGTGAGATTAGGAATTATTTTGTTCTTGTCATTTGTATCCCTAGAATCTACCATAGAACCTGACTCATAGTAGCCATTTAATTATTGATTGATTAGTATCTCTTTTATTCACTAGGTTGGCCCTCAGACAACAGATTTGGTTCATTATCGAGATCATGATTGGCTTCACTTCAAAATTCATACAAGAAAAAATAAAGGTATAAAAAATACCTGTTGCCTAGATTGCAATGAGTAATTGGATTCCAGTTCATTGAGTTAGTTCATGAATACATGTATTTGGGATAGATAATACATATGAACAACGGGCTGGGACCAAAACTGAATGGAAAAGAGTACGGATGGATTGCATTTGGGAAATCATGCAGTCCTTTTTATGATCTCCAACCTGCTCCCTGGTGCAAAGACCTTTTTTTAAAACACAAATCTCCCATCAAAACTGTGTGGCTATTAATCTTAGAGCACCACGATTTCTGAGAAATTAAAATTATGAGTGCCCTAAAGTTGACTTTGGAGAGATGCATAGTGGGAGCAGGTAAGGTGCAGAATATTTCTTAATTGATATTCAAGAAGTGGCATTTTTATCCCTCAGGAAGTAAATATATAAATGAAAAAAGTGGTGGACCAATTGTACATTTTGAGTCAGAGAGAGTAGGTAGACTATTTAAGGGTTCCACTGGTACTCCTGAAATGTTAAAAGATCAGTAGGAAGATTTCTAGCAAGTTCTATGGATCTTCTTTACAGATTCAGTGAAAGAAAATGGACCAGGCTTGCCCAGAAGAGGAATAGATTGTAGTTACACTGATGAAGTAAATACCCATACCAGTGAGCTCACAGATTCATTAATGTATATTGAAATAAGACTGTGATTCAGTAATTATGCTACCCAGTTTTTTCAGTATCCTGGGATATGGTTTGCCTGGTCCTGGAGACTAGAACTTGTCATGGGAAGGTAGATACTCTCTTACTATGTCTTTATTTATTTGGGGTTTTGATTTTCTATTAGTTACTTTTGTCAAACACCTTCATTTTATAGATGAAGAACCTGAGACTTGTAGAAATGAGGAAATATGCCCAAACTTACACTGGCAATATGAGCAGAATAAGGATTTGAATATTTAGGTCCTTTTTATGACTCTAAATTCTTTATCCTTTCCACTATACTATGCTATTCTACTTTGAAAAAGAATGAGTTCTTTTTTTGAGGTCCTTATTAAAACAAGGACCAAGAATGACTATTCTAATGGTAAATTTGCCCTTTAACAGAAGACATTGGAAGAACTGTTCATGGATGATAAAGGAGAAAACAATAGCACTTGTATCTTAGTGAAAATAAATTTCATCTTCTTACATAGTCCCCTATTTCCATGTTATCAATTTATCAGGAGTTAATGGAGTCATTAGAAGAATAATCTGGTCACATGAAATGAAAAAGGTTTTGTACAAACAAAACTAATGTAATCAAAATTGGAAGGAAAATGTGAAACTGGGAAAAAATTTACAGTTTGTCTGATAATGGCCTCATTTCTCAAATATATAGGAACTATATAGTTATATAGTATATAATTATATAATATGCTATATAATTATATAATATATATTTATAAATTGGAGTCATTCTCCAATTTATAAATGATCAAGGGATAAGAACAGGCAGTTTTCAGAAGAAGAAATCAAAGCTATTGATAGTTGAATGAAGAAATGCTCCAAATCACTACTGATTAGAGAACTGCATAAAACAGCTCTGAAACACCACCTCACACCTGTTATATTGGCTAGCATGACAGAAAAGGAAAATGACAAATGCTGGAGGGGATGTGGAAAAATTTGGACACTAATGCCCTGTTGGTGGAGTTATGAAGTCCAACCATTCTGGAGAACAATTTGGAATTATGCCCAAAGGGCTATAAAACTGCATAACCTTTGATCCAGCAATCCCACTACTAGGTTTGTATCCCAGAAAGACAAAAGAAAAGTGAGAAGGACCTATTTGTACAAAAATATTTGCAGCAGCTCTTTTGTGGTTGCAAAGAATTGGAAATTGAGGAGATGTCTATCAATTGGGGAATGGATAAACAAGTTGTGGTATATGATTATGATGGAATACTATTATGTGCTATGAGAAATGACAAGCAAGATGGTTTCAAAAGAAACTGGAAAGACCTATATGAACTGATTTAAAGTGAAATGAGCAGAACCATTGTATATAGTCACAGTAATATTTTAAGGATGATCAAGACTTAGATACTCTGGTCAAAACGATGATCCAAGACAATGATGATGAATGCTGTTCTCCTCCAGAGAGAGAACCAATGAGCTCTGAATGCAAGCGAAATATACTTTAAAAAAATGACTTTCTTCATTTTTTTATTGTCTTATTTTCTTTTGTAACCTTTGGCTAATATAAAAAATATTTTACATGACCTCACATATATAATAGAAATAAAATGTTTGGGAAATATTCAATAAAATAAATCAAAATAATTCTTTTAAAAAGAAAACTAATCTGGTCCACAGAAATCCGATCAGAAGGACTGTATCACTGCTTGAGTTTTAAACTTCTCTGGTCCTAACACTTAGACTTTGTTTTTGTACAAACAGATACCTTGGAGACAAACAGAATAGTAATGCCTGACTTTGGGGTAGGCTGAATTTTAGAGGAACCAGTTTAGGACTAATTTGAAAACACATGGTTTGGATCAAGAAGAGTTTCAGCTACTTGCATTAATAATCACAGTTGTACTGTAGTGGTCTCTGTGCCTATCAGTCACAAATAGATGCTATTTAGACATTTCCATGGATATATTGACTATTACTTTAAAGGTGAAACCTTGTTTTGTTTGCCAAGTGCATGCAGGACTCTGCTAACAATTGGAAGTGTTTTCCGTTCGTCTCTAGTTTGCATTAGGCTAGCAAGAGCCAAGTTAATTCTGATTTTCTCTTCCCTCTGTGCCTAGAACCACAGTGAGTGGAATATCTTTCTCTCATTCCATATTTACGTAGGAAAATTAATTAAAAGAGTTCCATTCCTCCTCCCTTAAGGAGAGGAATTCTGCTCCTGAATATCAGAGGTGGTGGTCACATCACATGCATTGTTGCCCTCTGTGTTTCAATAGCACACTGTTTCGGTTTTACTAAATGGTATTTTCTTCCCCAATCTACCCCCAGAGCTTATAATACTCTTAAGATGTAAGCTGGACCATTACAGTAACAACTCTATTTAAACACTGCCCATGCCACTCCTTTAGGGAAGGATTAAACAGTATTCCCGGGCAGCTGTCTGCTAGGGTGCTTAAGGCAGGAGAAATTGCACAATGGCCAGGATAAGTGACTGAAAGAATGTTTTAGAAGGCGAGAAGGTTCAAGCTGATGCAAGGTTTCAAGTAACTTTGTATTAAAAGTTTAAAACAGGCTGCTCTGTTCCATAGAAACTAGCGGCTTCTGTTTTAGGAGGTGCTAAACCGATTGCCATTTTAC
This sequence comes from Petaurus breviceps papuanus, assembly GCF_028583685.1. Taxonomy (NCBI): domain Eukaryota; kingdom Metazoa; phylum Chordata; class Mammalia; order Diprotodontia; family Petauridae; genus Petaurus; species Petaurus breviceps. The sequence continues at coordinate 8,207,415 of NW_027187308.1, forward strand.
AAGGGATGACTGGCTTTATTGGTTTCTCTCTTCCTAGGCTGCTTCTTAAGGGCACATATGGCATCTAGCAAATAACTGGGGGTAGTAAAAAAAAATAGGAGTGTGTCTTGTTTTAATTTTGTCTGAAAATTCAGAGGCTTACAGCAAAGAAGCCTAAACTCCTTTGAAAGGCATCAGGTATTTGTTGTCTGTGGTCAAAGCAAACCACTAAGGCTAAATTTGAGATGATATATGTGCACTGTGAGGCACTTTGCAAACCTTGAGACAATGAATAAACAGTGACTGTAATTACTGTGATTACTCACCCTACTCAGGTGAGATGGTTTGTCTCAGTGTTGACAGGTCCACTTTTATTTACCTGAATTACTGAAGCTTCAGTCATGGGTTAAATCTATGATGGAAAACTAACATTTGATCATTTATCCAGGGTGCTGGTCCTTTGTGTAGACTCTAAAAAAATGCCCACCCTTGAACTTAGCTAAAAACCACTTATATTCATATTGTTTCAGGGGAAGCCTCTGGAAATCTTACCTCACATTATCTCTTTCAGCTGAGGATAAAATGCAGTTATATTTTCAAAAGGAAAAAAAGGCTCCACTTGATATACACAAATCTGTTCCTTTCAGTCCATGGTTTATATATCAATGGGAATGAGTGTCTCCCAGGCTGGGGAGCAGAGCATGGAGAGGGATCAGGATAAACTGAAATGACTTCTGCCATCGGCTTGGCTAGTGCCCCTTGCCAAGCAATCTTTCCCTTGATTTTTAGACTGATCACTATTAGGAGGAGAAATGTACTCCATATGTTGCTGATGCCTTTACCCTTAATTCACAAAAATGCCTTTCTCTAAGAACAGTGGGGTTTCCAGGAATTGTCAGGAGTTGCTCTCCTCATAGAAAAAGGAAGTTCCAGTTGGTCAGTTGCAAATAATTCTGCTCTTCCTGCTCTCAGAAACAGGTGGTAAGTTTGAAATTTAAAGCTGTGTTATGTTTTAAATGTGACTTGTGTCTCCTTTAGAGATCCCATCCCATTCCATAGTATTCTCATGTTTCATATCATAAGATAATAGAGTAAAGGTTGGAAGGGACCTGAGAGGTAGTCTCATCCAGCCCCAACGTTTTACAGGTGGGGAAACTGAGGACCAGAAAAGTGAAGTGATTTGATTAAGGTCACATAGGTGGTAAGAAGTAAAGCCAGGATTTGATCTTAGTTTTGCTGACTTCAGATTCCACACTCTTTCCATTATGCCACATTTCTTCCAGAGATTACAGGTTTATTGCCACACATACCACTTTTTGTAACACACAAATTTAGTAGAGGTTAAAGAAAGGTGGAAAGGCCCAGCAGGTTTAAAAAAAAATTAGTGAATTCAGTTCAATTATAAAAGTAATTATTAAGCACCTCCTTTCCATAAGGAACTGTGCTAGGCACTAGGGACAAAGACAAAAGTGAACAAGTTCCTGTCCTCAAGGAGCTTACATTCTAATAGCTTGACAAACCACATATACACAGATAAGTAAATAGAAATAAAAGAAAGCAAGAAACAGAGTTGGGGAGAAGATGAGTTCTGTTTTGGAGATGTTGAATGTAAGATTCAGCATTCATATGGAGCTACCCAGGAAGCAGTAGGAGACTGGGAACTGGAGCTCTGAAGAAAGATCAGGGTTGAATATGTAGGTTTGGGAGTCATTTGAGCAAACACAATAAGTTACATCCATGGTAGCTGATGAGGACACTAAGAAAAAAAAGAGAAGGTCCAGGTTAGAACTTTGGGCTACTCCCACACTTACACAGTGAAACATAGATGATGACTCAATAAGGGAGCTTGAGAAGGAACTCTGAACCAGACCGGAGAACTTCAAAAGAGCAACATCATGAAAAGCCAGGAAGTAGAGAGTATACGGAAGAGTGGGGAGAGGTGGTCAGTGGTGCAATATACTGGAGATGACAGGCTCATACTACCATGCCCTGGTGAGACTACACCTGCAATAATACTGAGTTCAGAACTTGGGAGGACAATGTAGAAAGGATAATGATAAAATGGAGTCTCGCGTGGCAAAGGGCCTTGATATCATGAATTAAGTTGAAGGAACAGGGCGCTTTTATACTGGAGAAGACTGAGGTTATGATAGATGTATTTAAGAGTTTGAAGGATATCGCCTGGAATAGGAATTAGGTTTATTTTATTAACCCCAGGATGGGGTAGAGAAATTGCAAAGAAGCAAATTTGACCTTGCTATAAAGAAAACAGTTCCTAAAATGAAAGCTCTCCCAAAGTGAAATAGTCTTATCTTTAGAAAAAAATGGATTCACTTTTTTTTTTTTAGCCAACCAGAGTTAAATGACTTGTCCAGGGTCATACAGCTAGTATTTGAGACTGAATCTGAATTAAGGTCCTCCTGACTTAAGGGCTGGTACTCTATCCACTTTGCCAGCTACCTGCCCCAAAGGGTTTTCTCTTAGATGAGTTGTTCAAACAAAGGTCAGTTGTGAAAAATGTATAATTATACAAGATAATTAATGCTTCTACTTAGTGAGAGCTTACTAACTAATGTACTCTACCAATATTTCCTATTTTTCTTCTACATGGACTCTGTGCACAAGTCAAACCATATGACTCTGACCTCTACTCTTACCTGGCTTTTTACCATTGCTTTTGCTCAGTTCCCTATGCCTCACTTTGAACGCTATGCCTACAAAACACTATTCTACCTCAATTCTCAGACGCTTAAAGTAACTGTCTTCTTTCAAGGACTATCTTCAGTGTCTCCTCCTCCACGAAGTCCTTCTTTACCTTCTCTCCCTCCTGGCACCTTCATCCACTCAAGCTGAAAGTGATATCTCCTCCCCTCCCACCCTTTGAACTTTTCACTCTTACGGTAGACATCCAAAGAGCAAGATCTATGTCTTAGCTCCCTTCCCTTCCCAGTGTCTTCCACATAATAGGTATTTAATATTAATCAAGAAATATTTATTAAGAACTTAATTTGTGCAGGTAATTTGCTAAGTGCTGGAGATATAAAAGCAAGATAAAATAAAACAGCCCTTGCCTTCAAGGAATTTACATTCTAATAGGGAATATTATACACAATTAGATTATATACAGAATACACAAAAGATTATATACAGAATATACACAAAATGAATAAAAGGTAGTATTAGAAGGGAGTCCTCTAGTAGCTAGGGGACTTAGGAAAGGTTTCACGAAGAGGGTGGCACTTGAACTGAGTTTTGAAGGAAACCAGGAATTCTAAGAGGTGGGAGACCATTTCAGGTGTGTGTGTGTGTATGTGAGTGTGTGTGTGTGTGTGTGTGTGTGTGTGTGTGTGTGTGTGTGTGAGAGAGAGAGAGAGAGAGAGAGAGAGAGAGAGAGAGAGAGAGAGAGAAAGAGAGAGAGAGAGTGTAGAGCAGGACAGTATTGCTGGAATGCAGAGGAGGGGAGTGTAAAAAGTATAAGAAAACTATAAAGGTAGGAAGGGGCCAGATTGTGAAGAGCTTTAAATGTTAAATGGAGGTGTTGATATTTGATCCTAGAGAAAATAGGGAGCCACTTAAATTTGAGTGACATGATCAGAGATCAGACATAGACTTTAGGAAAATCACTTTACTAGCTGTGGAGGGGATGGATTGTGGTTGTCAGGAGAAGCTTGAGGCAAGGAGACCCAAAAGGAGGACTTTGTGGCAGGTCAGATGAGAGGTGATGAGGGTATAAATTAAGGTGGCAATTATGTGAGTAAAAAGGAGGGTGCCATTTTCAAGAGATGTGGAGATAGAAATGACAAGATTTGGTAACTGAATGGAAATACAGGGTGAGCAAAAGTAAGAAGCCAAGGATCAGACTGAGATTGCAAACCTGGGTTCCTTGGAAGGATGATGGTTCCTCCAACAGTAACAGGGAATCTTGGAAGAGGGTGGATTTTGGGGGAAAGATAATGAGGTCCATTTTAGACCTGTTGAGTTTGAGATGCTTCTGGGGCATCTAGTTTAAACTGTCCAGTAAGCAGTTGGTGATTCAAGATTGGAACTCAAGAGAGAAACTAGAACTGCTTATATAGTTCTGGATATCAAATTCATAGAGTTGATAATTAAATATAAATGAGCTTATAAAGGCGCCAAGAGAAAGAGTATAAAGAGAAAAAGGGAAGAGGGGCCAGGATATAACCTTAAAGTTAGTGGTTGTGAAGCGGATGATGAATCACCAAAAACGATCAAGAGGAAGCAGTTGAACAGTAGGGGAACCAGGAGAGAAGAGTCTTGTCCCCCAAACTCAGAGAGGAGAATGTTAGTTGAATGAATGAACAATAATAGCCAGCATTTACATAGAGCTTTAAGATTTGAAAGCACTTTACAAATATTATCTCATTTGATCTTTGCAACAATATTGGAAGGTAGATACTATTATTATTCCCATTTTATATATAGAAAAACTGAGGCAGACAGAGGCTAAGTGACTTGGCCAGGGTCACACAGCTAGTAAATGTTTGAGGATGGATTTGACCTCACTTCTTCCTGACCTTAGATCCAGCACTCTACTACATTACCTAATTGTTGAGGACCTAAAATATACTTGGGAAGTATATGGGTAGGAGCTAGATACTAGGTCCATGTGAAGTTTTTTTTCCCCTGAAAAAAATGAGGAAAAAGAATCACTACTATGTAGCCCCCTTGACATCTCTCCTCGTATGTGACCTTAAATAAGGGCAACTTAACCTCTCTGGGTCTCTGTTTCCTCATATGTAAAATAATGGTTTCTGAGGTGTCCTCTAGCTCTGAATCTACACTCCTAAGAGCCCTACCTCCTCTTCTGTGATTATGAATGTAAAATTCACCTGCGTTTTGGAATCAATCTGTGCACCAGCTCTAGTGGTGTTTTCTGTGCTGGTTGTGTGAAGGTTAGTCAGAGGGAATTATTATGCCTTTATCAGTTAAAACCCCCAACTTCACCCCCACCCCCATATCTACCCCCACTCTTAGGTATTAGGTCAACTCAATTTGTTTGTCTGGATGGAGCTGGCCTCCACTGGGGGGAATTGGAGCCAGCTTGGTTCAACACCAGAATGTGAACCTGGAACTGACACATGGCTTTTGCAGATGTGCAAAAGAATCCCTGGAGTTCTAGAAGAAAAAAAAAAGTGGGGGTGGGGAGGGTAGAGGGATGAATTTTTGAGAAGAAAAAATGAAGGCTAAAAACAAAACAATTAATCAAATGATATCCTTGACACTCTCTTCTATTAAAGTGACCCATTTTCCCTGCATCTTTTTCATTTTCTCTTTTATTTGACCACCCAATCACTTTTTTTTCCTTTTTGCTTTCAGAGGATCATAGGACTTAGAGTTGGAACAGACAGATCATCTGATCCAATCTCTGTGCCTCACTGTGAGATCAGCAGCTGAAAACCCTTTGGTTCTGGCACAGTCCAGGGACAACAGGAATGAAGTCAGAAGATCCTGGTGGGTTCTAGTCTTGCCTTGGCCACTAACTCCCTATATGACCTTGGGCAATCAATCAATCAATCAATCAATCGATTATAAATTATAAGTAATATAGATAATAATAGTAGTAATATGTATGTGTACATATGTAATTTTAAAGTGCCTAGTACAAGCAAAGCAATGTGTGAGGTTCTGGAAACACAAAGAGAGTAAAGCAATAGTGGGGCTGGATATATAATACATGTATATAGTATAAAATATAATATATAATTTTAATTTAATTATATATGATATAATTATATACAAATTATATGATATATAAGTTATAAATAAATACTTATTTATTAAGTGCCTATTATTCACCAGGCACTGAGCTAAGTGATGGGGATACAAAAAGAGAAAAGATAGTGCTTGTCCTCAAGGAGCTTACAGTCTAGTGGGGGACAACAGGAAAACAAATATGTACAAACCAAGCTCTATACAGGATAAATAGAATATAGGTAAATAAGAGAAGGCATTGGAATTGAGGGGTCAGGGAAGGCTCCTTGTAGAAGGTGGGATTTTAGTTGGGACTTATATAGTCCCCTAATCACTGCCCCAAGTCATGGAGCTACCATTTTCCCAACTGGAAAATAGACTAGATTAAGTGATCTCTTAAGATTCCCTTCAGATCTAAAATTCTCATCAATAAAATTTTTTATTTTCATTATTAGGAAAAAATTCATAAAAAATCTTTGTAATGGTCAGTTTGAATTGACCATAATCAAAAGGCTTAGCAAGGGGAAGGTAAGGGAATAAGAATGTATCAATCACCTACCATGCTCTGGGCAGGTACCACAATAGGTGCTTTACAAATATTATCTCATTTGATCCTCACAATAGCTCTGGGAGGTAGGTGCCATTCTTATTCCCATTTTACAGTTGAGAAAACTGAGGCATATGTTAAGCAGCTCATCCAGAGTGACACACTTAGTAAGTGTCTGAGGTTGGATTTAAACTCAGCCTCTTCCTGGCTCCAGACCCAGTACTCTACCCAGAGCACCACTTAACTGCCTCTAAAATAATAATAGCTAGCATTTATCTATCTCTTTAAGGTCTGCAAATATCATCTCATTTTATCTTTTTTTTTAATTTTAGGAATTTGTTTTCATTTTTTTCTCCAAGGCATCTGGTACTAGGAAAAGAATTCCAGTATTATACAATTCATCCTCTACAGGTGGGCCCAGAGAGTAGGAAAGATAGCAACTCCTTTTCTTCTCACTCTGTTTGGATAGGCAGACTTATCAGGGCTGTTGAGGAAATGCAACTTTCGGGGAGAGCTCCTCTAGGCTTTAAGCTCCTACTAGAAAGACTGCTTCTCAGAGAGCTGTTATGGTCACTGCCCAGACCTTTGAGAGAGGAGACATTTGGTGGAGGTTCAATCCTGAAAGGCCAGGGAGCCCCACTGATGTTTTGCTCATGTCGTATCCCTAGAACCTCACACATTGCTTTGCTCATAGTAAGCACTTAAATGTTTGTTAAACTGAATGCATGGATTTGATAATCTCTCTTCAGGGACCCCAGTTTCTGTGTTTGGTCACAAGAGATTTAACATACAATTTTCACAGTTGGGGCAACAAACCCTCTAGTTGGAACAGCAGAGACCCTAGGATCCTGTGAGGCAACTGGTGGTGGGGAGCGAGCAGAGAGGAGGAAAAGGTCAGATGAAATGAGCTAACTTAAGAGGGAAGGAAGTGAGCCATCAGCTGGTTTTCTATTTTTACTAATTTTTCATGATAATTAGATCTTAAGCCTGTTGTTTCTCTTTGTGGGAGGACTGGAAGTCTGGAAGTGCTTTTGTTGTTGTTGTTGTTGTTGGTGTGTGTGTGTGTGTGTGTGTGTGTGTGTGTGTGTGTGTGTGTGTG
>NW_027187308.1:8214761-8311931 GCF_028583685.1 Petaurus breviceps papuanus
TGTGTGTGTGTGTGTGTGTGTGTGTGTGTGTGTGTGTGTGTGTGTGTAAGTCCTACTTACCCCAGTAAGTAATTTGGATTGATAAGGACTAACTTAGCTGGCTTCCCTTTATTCCTGACATTAGCGTTCCTTAAAATAGATGCCACTTTAGGACTTGGCTTTTCTTTTTGACCTGCCCAGCATGGAAAACATTGAAGAATGCTCTGAGGTCATTCAGCTTGTTCTCTCTATTTTTCCATTCTCAATTCTTTTCCCACCTGCTATCTGCTGTGCCACTTTTTTTTTTTTAAACAATTGGGATTAAGTAACTTGCTCAAGGTTACATGGCCAGGTGCTAAGTGTCTGAGCCCAGATTTGATCCCAGGTCATCCCGATTCTGGGGCCGGTGCTCTTACTCACTGTAAGATGCCCCTGTGCCACATTTTTATGTGGCTTTTCTTACAGGAAGTAATGTGAACCTGAAAGTGTGGGGCAGGCCCTCTTCACCTCACTCCTGACCTACTGCAATAGCCTTCTGGTTTCTCTATCTGCCGCAAGTCCCTTCCCATTCCAATCTATCTTCTGCTCAGCTACCAAAGTGATCTTTCTAAAACATAGCCATCCCACTACTCAAGAAACTACCATGGCTTCCTATTACTGCCAGGGTCAAATATAAATTCCTCTGTTTGGCTTTTAAAGTCCCTCATAACCCGACCTATACTTTCATGTACTCTTATCTAGTGACGCTGACCTCTTTGCTGCCCTACCACAAGACACTCCATCTCCTGATTATGCATTTTCATGGATTGTTCCCCATGTTTGGAATGCTTTCCTTTACCAGCATCTCCAGGTTTTCCTAGTTTCCTGAAATACCACCTACTGCAAGAAGCCTTTGACTATGTTGGTGCCTTTATATTAATGCCTTCTCTCTGAGATTAACTTCCATCTATCCTGGATATATCTTATTTGTACATAATCCTTTGCATGTTGCATATTGGCTCTCCCACTAGACTGTGGTAAGAGCGTGGGTTGTCTTTTGCCATTCTTTATATCCCTGGTGCTTAGCACATTGCCCAGCGCATAGCAAGGCTTAATAAAATGCTTGCTGATTGACTGATTGGTAGGTATCCTAGATCGATTCATTATCATGCACATAGATAAAGCAATTTGGTATAATGCAAAATATGTTGGATTTGGAATCAGAGCCCTGTGGGTGGCTCACCTCACTGGAGGGCAAACTGTTTTGGGTGCAGTTGGTGCTGGGACCTGGCACAAAAATCACTAGTCTACTGGGTCACTAATACTGAGACTGGAATCCCTGAAGCTGATGGGGGATGATCAAATCCTGTGAAATCACAGGTATATCACCTTCTGTCTTTGGATCCCAGGAATGAGGATCCAAAATGAGGAAGTTGAACTCGACATTCTCTGAGGTCTCTCTAAGCTCATAATCTCTATAATCCTAGTTCATTGTGTGTTTTGATGTATGTCATCTTCCGCCATAAAACCTATTGTGATGATATAGGGAGTGAGGTAGCATCAAATCTGAAAAACTTTATGACTCTCCATGGTTTTCCATTATGCCTATACAAATGAGGCAAAAATAGACCACATGGGTGAGGGAAGCATCCTTACAATCCTCAGAACACAAGTGTTTCCTGATATCACTAGGACAATACACTCAATACAAATTCTTCTTTAGTAGTTCACTGATATTTATGCCCAACTTTTTTTTTCTTGCCTTAATAGTTAGAAAAAATCTAGGAGAAGGATTTGGTTGTGTAATTAGAAAATTATGACATAGTAGATGGAGGGATGGCCTGGAAGTCAGGAAGGCCTGGCTCTGATACATACTGACTCTGTGATCCTTGACTGATTATTTAAACTTTTGGTGCCCTGGGCAACTGTCTAAGACCAAACTGCAGAAGAGTTGGCTTGATGTAGTTTCATCACTGGTAGTTCCCTATATGCAAAGAAATCTCAGGTTTGTCTAAAAAGAGAGAAGAGGAAGAAGAGAGGATAGAGTATGCAGAGAGAGAAAGATAAGGAGGGGAAATAAATATTTTCATTAATTGAATTTTTTGGATAAGTGAACATTAAGCAGAAAGACTTCAGCGGTTCATCCTTAGCTGAAAATCTTTAAAATGCAGTTACATGAAAATGAATGCAATCTGTATTCAATTAAGAACTTAAATTAAGAACTTTCAGAGCCTCAGAATCATCCTTCTGAACAAAAATTACTGATTGAAAGGGATTATAGTTGTAGAAAGTGTGTAGCTTGACCTGCCTCTGTATTGTCCCCATGATATCCACAAGAAAAATTAAAAAAAACCTAAATGTCCATTATAAATTTATTTTCAATCAAGCATTCGTTAAGCATTTATTAAGCATTGTAGTGAACTAAGTACTGGGGTTGTAAAATAAGGCAAAAGACAGTCCCTGCCCTCAAGGCAGTTACGATCTCAAGAGAGAGATAACATACAAATAAATAAATATCCATGGTAAGCTATATACAGGACAAATAGGAAATAATTAGCAGAGGGGAAGTGTTGGAATTAAGAGGGTTTAGGGAAGGCTTCCTGTAGAAGATGGAATTTTAGTTGGGACTTAAAGGAAGCCAGGGAGGTTAGGAGTTGAAGCGGAGGAAGGAGAGCATTCCAGGTTCGGGGGGACAGCCAGAGAGAATGTTGTACGTTGCTCATGGAACAGTCAGGAGGCCAATGTCACTGGATGGGAGGATGTATTGAGAATAAGGGATAAGAAGACTGGAAAGGTCAGAGGAGGCTGAGTTTTGAATGCAAAAGGGAGTGTTTTGTTTTTGCTCCTGGAAGCAATAGGAAATCACTGGAGTTTATCAAATTTTCTTCTCTTTCTTCTAAATGTGATGTACAGAAATCCTCTGCTACTTGAGGGGGCTACCATGATTTGAGTTCCAGATTAACTGAAATTTTACTTCAATACTCAGTGTTTTGCCCACAGGCAACTGAGAAACAAAGCTCTAAATTGTACAACTTTGGAATCATTTTATGCATTGGGTTGAGACAAAGACAGCTAGTCGCTCAGTGGATAGAGTGCTGTGCCTGGAGTCAGGAAGACCTGAATTAAATCTGGCCTTAGACACTAGTTGTGTACCATGGACAAGTCATGTAACCCTGTTTACCTTAGTTTCCTCATCTGTAAAATGAGCTGAAGAAGGAAATAGCAAATCATTCCAGTATCTTTGCCAAAAAAACCCCCAAAAAGGTCATAAAGACTTGGACACTGCTGAAAAATGACTGAACAACAACAAAAGACAAAGAACCTTCCTCAGGCTGATAACATTCTTTTAAGGTTGTACAGTATGTGCTCAGGTGAGCTCTGGGGAACAGAGGCGTGTTTTTCATGCAATACCTCCCAGTACTAAAAAATTATATATATATATTGAGGGTGAAAATGAGAGAAAGAAAATATGCACCCTGGGTCTGATTCTACCCTGAAACTTTTACCCAAAATGCCTGTAGTTGTTGGAAAAATGTATCCAGGAACAGAATTTAGTGGTGTAATTAGAAAATTATCTCTTCCTAGAACATTCTGTGAAATGTTGCTGTAAGGTGTCAGAAGGCCTTTATGGGGCTATATTCAGTAGAGATCAACTAACATGGCAAATACCACATCGTTCAAAAAAAGCCACTGTAAAATCTCAAATATGTGGAAGGAGTTTGGTGTCTTTGCCAGGATGTTGTTTTTTTTTTTTTTAAAGGAAAATTCTGCTGAGATCAAAGCAAGAGGGGAGGAAGTGGACTCTGACCACAAGAGGAAGGTTTTACAATCAGAATAACTCAAGTTGGTTATTTTCTAAGAATTGGGCCAACCTAGAAAAGTGAATGACTGAGTAACTGAGGAGAGGTGCCTTACAGACTGGAGAGAAAAGAGGTAGCTATTAGTCATGGTGAGAGTACCCTCATACAGATTCTGTTGTACCTTTGGTGTAGGCCAAACCTCCTTTCAATACTCCTATAATTGAGTAGAACTTTTTTTAGGATGCTTCCACTTGAGACCACCTCACCTAACTTCTCAGCCTCAGTTTTCTCATATATAAAATGAGGTTGATAGACTCAGTGATTCCTGAGTTTTCTAGCTATCAATCAATGATTATCTAATAATACTGATCATGACCATGATAACTAGCAATTTATATAGTGTTTTAAGGATTTCAAAGTTCCCTACATATGGTATTTCATTTGATCCTCATACCACCCCCCTGAAAATTGTGCTATTATTATCCCCATTTTACAGATGAGGAAACTGAGGCTCAGTGTGGTTCAGTGTCTTGCCAAGGGTTACAAAGCTACTATATGAGGCAAGATTGGAACTTGGGTTTTCCTGATTCCTAGTTCTGCACTCAACCCACTGAGTCACTTAGCTGGCCATATACTCTGAATCTATTCAAAGGTTCTATTTTCCTTAAAAGGTTCCATGGTATATAAACTATACTCCGTTATTCACCTTGTCCCCACCTCTCCTACCTCCAAACATGTGTAGATAGACGAATCAGGTTAAAGTAGTAATAATAATAATAATGGTTGCTATTTTACATAGTGTTTTAAAATATAGACATGCATGTTCTTATTTGAGATCACAATAGCCTTGGGAGGAAAGTGGTTCAGGTATGACCTTCTTAGCCATAGAGATGAATTGAACTGAGAGTCAGAGAGGTTACTAGCTAAGGAGCAAGATTCAGCCCAGGGCTTTCCGAGTCCTATCCCAGCACTGTCTACCATACCATGAATACTGGCACATCTTTTGAGGAAAACGGTCAAAAAAAGTAGCCTGAGGGGTGTGTGTAGGCAGATGTTGAGATGGGGCAAATCCCAGACTACTTTGGTGAAGTTCTGCATGGGGCATTTATTTATGGGTTAATTATCTGGATACAAAAAAAGTCTCTGTCCTTTGTTTTAAAATTATATTATACAACTAACTTCTCCTCCTTGAACTGGCTCTCTTAGTCACTGCTCAGTCGGAAGCAACCTTCTCTCCGCCTTCACCCCTGTTCCCCATACTCCCCACTCAAAAGAGATGGGAGGTTGAAAGTAGAGCCATAATTCTGAGGCCCTGAATGGTTTGTAGGTGGCCTTCTTGAACTAAAGAAGTGAGTGTAATGAATTAAAATCCTATCGAAAAGATGGACAGGGCGTTACATGGGCAAATTCCAACTGGGCACCACCTTCTTGAAACAGAAACACCATGGAAATGTCATAGATTGAAAGACTGAAAACAAGGCTCAGAGGGGTAATATGGAACAATAGTAAAGTGTTAGCTGAGGTTTTGAGGTTCTTTGGCTTTACCACTAATAAAAACCAGAAGGTACTGCTCGAGCTAGATGTACCACAGAGCAAACACCCAATGGTGCTTCAGTGTCTGATTCCTAGTTACTGTGCCTGGAGTATCCACCTTGTGGCCATGGTCCTTTCTCAGAAGAGTGTGCTGCTATCGGTGAGATTAGCACCCAACCTCTCCTTCATTCAGTCATTTGTTCATTTTCCTCTCCCTGGGTGGTTTTAGGAAAAGAATATCCCAGTTTGAAGAGAGTCCATGGAAACCCAATGTTATTCATTAACACCCCCAGATTCTGTCACTGAGGGGGATTTAAGGAAGTCCGTCTTTTAACAAGGTCAAGCTTGGATTAACTATTTATGAAAAAGTATGAAGAGGCAAACATCAACACTGCTGAACTTGTGTGACAACAAACCGCCAGGTGGAGGAGAAAGCTGGCTGAATATAGGCTTAACACTTCAAACCAGCCAGCGGATTAAGACATTTCATCATGATGAAACAGGAACTATTTTTACTATGAGGTACAGCAGTGCTTCAGTCTGCAAACACCGTTAGGGGGTGAGACTCCTTTCCAGCATCCAGAGATGGCTCTATAGTTCTCTCCATTAGCAGGATTCTTTTTTCCTTCCCCTCCCTCCCTTCCCTCCCCCCCCCCCCCCCCCACCCCAAACAGAAGGATTGGATCAAGGTCATTAAGATTAACCCCTTTTGTTTCAAAAAATGATTCAGAACGTCCTAGTTTTCCAATAGTTCAGCATTAAAAAAGAAGAACATTCTGAATACAGTATTGGGGGGGGGGGAAGTGTACCCTGTTTACTTCATATCAGACTATAATGAGACAAAGAAAAAAAGATCAGGCCTAGTGTTTTGTGCCCTGTTTCAACTTTTACACCCTGTCTGACTGTCTAGACTTCAGCCTATCAACTTGTTCATTCCTGAGAGTTGGAGGATCCTGGTACAAGAAAAGGTCAGCATCTAATTAGGGTTCACATTTTTCCCAATGTGCATACATAAGATCAGTGCTTTCATTTAGCTATTGTAATATATTCTCTGTTCCCTTACTCAACTTGCCACAATTCTACCTAGGGTGTTACGTAACTAAGGCAGAGTGACTGGGGCTCTGTCTCAGGGCCTCAGCAAAGTAGAGGTGGTAGCATATTTCGACTCCATCTTTTTTTTTTTCTGTGCAAGACCAATCAGGTTCCTTGCCTAGCCTTGGGTTAAGACCCTAGGGTCTTACACTCTTCTCATAGGGTCTACTTTTCTGGTCATCCAACTTTTATCTATTTCCTCTCCTTTCTCCTCCCAGAAATTAGGAAGTTAATGTCCAACAACCATGCTGTGGGAGCTCAGGAAGAACTACATAGGGGAATGGAGATCACCCCTTTTCCTAGTCTTCAATTCCTTTTGCACTATCCCTACCCATTCCAACTGAAATTGCTCTAGGTACAAGAATTTAGTTACAACTATGGTCCTATCAGTGACTATGTCTACAATAATACCTTATAATTTACTGCTGTTTCCCTTAAATGCATTATTAGAACATAATGTAGAGATATGGGTGTCACTTATTGTGTTCATTCTGAGAAAGCAATTTTTGAGATGCATTTTCCAGTATTTATCTTCAAATTTAGCTTATAGGATGAGAAGAGGTTCTGGTTTTTTTTGGAGGGTGGAATGCAGGAATCCATTTTGGTAAAGCAATTACCTTTATGTTCCCTGCATTATTATGCTTGAAAATACGTAGAGAGTGAAGGTTTCTTCTCTGCTCCCCACTCTACCCCCATCTCCAGTCCTCCTCCATTCTGAAACAAAGTTTAATGATTTTTGCTTAAACAATTTTTATTCTCTCTCTCTCTGTCTGTTTTTCTCTGTGTCTTTCTCTCTGTTTCTCCTTCTGTCTCTGTCTCTCTGAAAAAGAGAGAGGCCTTTTCATTGCTGGCCTTTATAGGAAGCAGAAAGGCCTGCAATGTATTCTACTCTGTTCAACTGGTCCTCTAATTGATGGACCCCTGGGATCCTTATGAAATGTCTGTCTCATGAGGCTTTTCTAGTGAGCAAATATTGTAAGTACAGGAAATGGAAAAGAAGAAATAAAATTTAAGGATCTTTATGCTTTTACCCTACCCTTGCATCAGATAGAAAACATTGTTCATACAAACAGCATTGTTATAAATGGTGGTCAGGTTCCCATTCTAGTCTTACTTAACCCATGATATAATTAAACTTTTAGTACCAAACTGAGTTCTGGCCCTTAGGTGAAGAAGGGAAGAAGAGGACAGAGGAAAGGAAGAAGGATGCTTCCATGGGTGCAGGTCTAGCCTTAGGCAAAATTTCAAAATAGGTGAAGCTTGCCTTTGGCACCTCCCCCAGTCCCTGTCCTTTCTGCATCCTCATTCATCATCTTGTACCCCTCTACACAGGCCTCTAGTGACCAGGTCGGCTCTGCCCTAGAAGGACCTGTCAAGTGATGCAACAGGCAAACAAGCTCAGCCTTGCAGTATGTTCAGGCCAACATTTCTGAAGCTGTTCCTTTTCCCTTAGGGCTTGTTTATGTCAGAGGCTGGGGAACCAACCACTGTAATAGCTTACATTTGTAAAGCATTTTTATCTTTCCAAGTGATTCACCATCTATGACCTCATTGTATTATGCTCCACTGAGTGGAAGGTGAGTAGGTGAGCTTTTTGGAGGGGGAAAAACTCATGTAAATTTTCAGGCAGCATAAAACACAGACACTCAGAAACAGCCTGAGAAGAGACTTCTTGAGTGTAATAAAATGATAAAACTCCTGGCTTCAAGGGAAGAAGAGGGACTGTCTTTTGCCCTTACTTTGGATTTCTACCATTTAGCCCAGTATCTGGCACATAGTAGATATGTTATAAATGCTTAATGACTCACTGACTTACTGAGGCCTGTTACATGTGTCCAATTGCTTTAGTAAAGATATGCCTTTCTTCTCCACTAAATCCCTACATTTGCTACCACTGGAGTTTTCTGTCACTAGGGAGAACCCTGAATTGCTCTAGACTTGGGCTTGAAGAATTGCCTGAGAGTTTTCACAAGAAGTCCCTTTCCACCTCAACCTAGGCTGTTTAAATAGCTAGTCCCTCAGGCAGCCAGATGGATAGAGCCTGGGGCTGGAGTCAGTAATACCTGAGTTCAAATGTGGCCTCAGATATTAACAAGCTGTGTGACCTTGGGCAAGTCACTTAACCCTATTTACCTCAGTTTCCTCATCTGTAAAATGAGTTGGAGAAGGAAATGGCATACCACTTCAGTATCTCTGCCAAGAAAACCCCAAATAGAGTCATGAAGAGTCAGACACAAGTAAAACAACTGAACAACAGCCAACAACAGGTCCTATGCCTTCTTTTATTCTATTCTAATCCGTAGGAAGACAGGACTGGATTTTGAAATGTGGTTTTATGAGATAAAAGGGAAAGGGAGAAGGAAATAATAGAAGGCAAAATGGAATATGAGCTTAACCAAACAATCACAAAGGCTAGGGCTGGATATTAGTCTTAAAATCTTTATTTTAATTTTATCCCCAGCCTCACTTTCCAACTCAGATTCAACCTCAAGCTTTTAGCTCTCCCATCTCAGACTCCATCTTCTTAAGAATAATAGTAGTTTCCAGGATTTCTATCGTACTTTAAGGTTCACAAAACTCTTCATGTTATGTTCTCTCATTTGATCCTCTTAACAACACCTTTAAGAGAGGTTCTATTATTATCTCCACTTTACAGATGAGGAAACTAAGGTTTACATCTTCCTGACTCCAAGTCCAACACTTGATCCACTCTGAAACCTAGCTGCCCCCTTTATCTTTTCAAAGGTAGAAGTGACTCTGAGAGACAGATGGTGACTGTGGTTAATGGTGGCATGCAGCTCTACATTTATTGGGGTTCAGCGCCTTTGCAAATTAAAGAAGGCACTAGAGAAGGTAGGATTGGGAACCAACTGGACGGGCAGCTGGTCCTGGGGTTTTAGTACAAATTAAAAATGGCTTTTTTAGGAGGGGCAGATGATACAACGTTGGGCCTGCAGTCAGGAAGACCTGAGGTCAAAAATGGCCTTAGACTTTACTAACAGCATGGCCTGGGGCAAGTCTCTTAACCCTGTTTGCCTCAGTTTCCTCATCTGTAAAATGAGATAGAGAAGGAAACAATCAAAAATAAAGATACTCCAGTATCCTTGCCAAGAAAACCCCAAGTGGGATCATGAAGGGTCAGACATGACTGAAAAACAATAGAGAAGCTGCAATGACTTCCTTCAACTTATGCCCTGAATTTCAAAATGAAGGCTGAAATTTATATCCTCACAGGCTACAGGGCTCTGAAGGCAGTTAACTGCAATGTTGCCAAAGAAGCATCTCCATTTCTCTTAAAAAAAAAATCACCCATTAATTCTATTAGAATTCAAGTGGTGAGCTTTTTAAGGGAAAGCTTACACTGTATCCACCCATATTATGGTTGGCTCAGGTTAACACCATTATTTTCTCCTTTCATGTTTTAAATGGGGGGAATTTAGTTTGTAGAAAAGAAAATATAATCTAATATTTTTCCTCATCTGTGTATCCCATGAAAAGTAAATTAAAACCAAGCTATTTAATACTAATTTTTCTAAATAGAGTTCAGTGGGAAAAACTTTATCCAAAAATAAGTTCCTGTCTCCTATTTACCTCACACTTCCTGCTGTGGCTTTGTAGGGACCACTCTCTTAATACGGGCCCCAACAAGCACAGTTCCATTCTATCCCTTAATCATGACTCAACTATAGAAAATTGTCTTGCGCCACTGAATGTAAAACCTGCACTCCATACATCATCTCTTTTAAAAACTCTCATTCTAAAGGGCAGTCTGAGGCAAGATTGTTGAGTAGGAAAAATCTGTCCTTCTTTCTTCTTGAAGATTCTTCCCCTTTTCTTTTTCTCTTTGCAGCCACCCTATCTCTTCAGATGCCTACTGTCCTTATAAGATATTTGCTTACTGCCCCTCTCCAATAATTCTGCAAGAAAAATGTTATCAGCCATTTATTCTTGGTTGTTGTTGTTCAGTTGTGTTCAACTCTTTGAGACCCTATTTGGGGTTTTCTTGGCGAAGATATTGGAGTGGTTTGGTATTTCTTTCTCTAGTTCATTTTATAGATGAGGGAACTGAGGCAAACAGGGTTAAGTGACTTGTCCAGGGTCACACAGCTTAGTAAATGTCTGAGGACAATTTTGAACTCAGGTCTTCCTGACACCAGGCATGGTGCTCTAACCACTGTACCACCTACCTGCCCTGGTGTGACTTTCAGACACTGTGTTGTCTTTCTCAGGACTATTTATATTTGATACTTTAATTTCAGTTGGGTTTTGAACTGAGGAAAGACTTTTCTCTCCTAGAAGAGGAGTTTTAAGCATCAGTGATTAGTTAGGATGAAGCATTAACACTTCACTATATACAATACCATCTTCTAACAGCAAGAGGGTAGGGCAGATAAGCCTTCTTGTTTCTATTAAAAGTAAAACTGTGTGATCATCTAATCTGTCTATGTTTAAGGATGGGCCTTCAAGTACTTGGGACAGCTAAGGGGGGCAGTGGATAGAGTGGGCAGACATGGAATGAGAAGGGCCTGAGTTCAAATCTCACCAGAGGCACCTACTAGCTGTGTGCTCCTGAGCAAGTCACTAACTCTATTTGTCTTGGTTCCCTCATCTGTAAAGTGAGCTGGAGAAGTAAATGGCAAAACCCTCCAGCACCTTTGCCAAGAAAACCCCAAATGGAGTCATGACTGAAAAACGACTGAACAACAACCTCAAGTACTTATATTGAATACTCAGATTTCCTTTGCAGACCCTATGCTAGCTAAACAAAATACAGTAAATGTTCCCAGAATACTTCCCACATTATTAAGGGTGTGTGAAAAAGCTTCCTTATTGTGGGACTAATATTTTATCCATCCATTCATTTAGGAATGCAGTGAAGCTGTGAAAAAAAATGGAAAATATGAAACCAAAACTGATTCTGCTGAATTAAGAGTATTCACTTGGTTTTTTCAATTTCTACATCAGAGGTTGGGCTATAATAAACCTAAGGAAAGGAAACGATTTGTGGCTTATAGTGGGAGTGTGAGAATTTATCTCTTCCTACTGTGGGAGAGACAGAAGAGGTATTTACTGCTCCAGAGGGGAATTTGTTGTGTTCTGTGGAACCAGAAAGAAAAATTGAGCCGCATGCTCATTATTCAACAAGTATTTATTTAGTTCCAACTATGAGCCCAGAATGGGCAACTAGGTGGCGTACCGTGCTGGGAATCAGAAAGGTTTGTCTTTCTGAGTTCAAATTTGACCTCAGATATTTCTCAGTTTAATAATCCTGGACAATCACTTAGCCCTGTTTGCCTCTGTCTCTTTTGTTTCTTTTTTCTTTTTTGCCTTAAGTAGTATTTTCTTTTTTCCCCACAATTATATACCAAGAAAATTTTTAGCATTCATTTTTACAAGACTTTGAGTTTCAAATTTTTCTGCCTCCCTCCTTCCCTCTTTTTAAAATGGTAGGCAGTTTGATAAAGTTTATAAACATGCTATCATGTAAAACATATTTCCATATTCATCTCAGTTGTGGAAGAAGAAACAGATCAAAGGAAAAAACCATGAGAAAGAATAAAGTGGAAAAAATATATACTTTGATCTGCATTGAGTCCATCATTTTTTTTATCTAGATATGGATAACATTTTCCTTCTTGAATCCTTTGTACTTGTCTTGGATCATTGTGTTGCTGATAAAAACTGAGTCATTCATAGTTGATCATCACAAGATGTCGCTGATACTGTGTACAGTGTTTTCCTGGTTCTGCTCATTTCACTTTGAATCAAGTTCACAGAAGTCTATCCGGGTTTTTCTGAAATGTGCCTGTTCATGATTTCTTATTGCACAATAGTATTGCATTACATTCATATTCCACAGCTTGTTCAGTCATTCCCCAATTGATGGGCATCCCCTCAGCTTCTAATATTTTGCCCTCACGAATAGAGCTGCTCTAAATATTTTTGCACATGTAGGTCCTTCTTTTGGATACAGACCTAGTAGTGGTATTGTTGGATCAAAGGGTATGTTGATTTCTCAGTTTCTTCATCTATAAAATGAGCTGGAGAGGAAAATGGCAAACCACTACAGTATCTTTGCCAAGAAAACCCTAGGACTGAAATGACTCAATGAATGAGCCTGGCATGCAGTAGGGCTAGGAATTAGTGGCAAAAAGACAAAAAGAAAACAAGTCTGGCCTTCAAGGAGCTTATATTCCACAGGGAGAAAATGTATGCAATTAAGTAAATACAAAGTAATTTCAGGAAGGGGGAGAAAATCACCAACAGGATATATCTGGAATAGGAGGCAGAATTTGCACTAATCCTGAAGAGAGCTAAGTATGCTAAGAGGTAGAAATAAGGAGGAAGAACCTTTTAGACTTAGGGGGCAGACTGACCAATAATGTTGATTTATCACATTAAGGTTAGTAAAGTGACTTACAAATATTCTCATTTTAGTCTCATAGCCACCCTGGGAGGTGGGTGTTCTTATTGCCTTCATTTTACCCATGAGGAAATAGAGGCAAACAGAGGTTAGGTGATTTGTCCAGGGTCAAAAAGCTAGTAGGTGTCAGAGGCCAAATTTGAACTCAAGTCTCCTTGACTCCAGGCCCAGCATTGACATTGTGTCGCTCAGCTGCCTCTACAAAGGTTCAGAGATGAGAGGAGGAATGTCACGTACAAGGAGCAACAAATGGTCCAGTTTCTCCGGGAGGTAGTGAGAAAAGATGAGTGATGTGCAAAAACTTGGAAAGGCTGAAGCCAGATGAGGAAGGGCTTAAGATGAAAAAAAAATTATTTTGTTTAATATTTCCCAATTACATGCAAAATCATTTTAACATTCATTTAAAAGATTTTTGAGTTCCTAATTCTCTCTCTCCCTTCTAACCTCGAGAAGGGCAAGTGATTTGATATTGATAATACATGTGAAGTCACATAAAACATATGTGAAGGACTTTAAATGCCCCCCAAATAGGAATTTCTATTTGATCCTAGAGGCAATAGAGAGCCACAGGAGTTTCTTGAGCCAGGAAGTAACATCAATCAGTCAATAAGAAGCACCTACTGTCTGCCAGGCACTTTGCTAAGTGCTGTGCAGGCTTATGCTTTAGGAATATAAATTTGATAATTATGTGGAGAAGGGAAAGATTTGGAGAAAAGAGTGTGAAAAGAATGCAAAAGGAGTGTTAGACCTGGATTCTGGTTCCTGTGAAATGGGATAACCACCTGACCTTGGCAGTATTCGCTTCTTTCACAAATCATCTCACTTTTCTGGGCTTCAGTTTTCCCATCAGCAAAATCCAGGGTGTTAGATTAGATGATCTCTAAATAACTTTCCATCTTAGAAATTTTAGAATTCATTCATTCAGCATTTTATGCCTATTGTTCTGGTCCTGTTTGTGGAAGGACTCTGTTCTACAATTAGAAATAGGAGGGAGAGAGGGAGGGAGGGAGAAGAGAAGGAGGGGGGAGAGAGAGAAACAGAGAGAGAGACAGAGACAGAGACAGAGGGAGGGAGGGAGGGAGAAAGGGAGAGTAATGAAAGGGTCATTTTATGGGAATGATATATTTATCTATACTCTAAATAAGGAAGATAAAATTAAAACTGAAAATGCTTTGTAGCTTTGGACAGCTAGGTAGTATGGTGGATAGGCTGAACTAGGGCTAGAGTCAATAAGATCTGAATTGAAATCTAGATTCAGGTTCTTCCTAGCTGTATGACCCTGCACAAATCACTTAACCTCTGCCTGCTTCAGTTTCTTCATTTGTAAAATGGGAGTAATAAAAGCACCTGCCTGCCAGGCTTGAGAAGATCAAACGAAATACTTGCAAAGTGCTTTGTAAACTAAAAGAGCTATATCAATGCCAGCTTTTATTTTAGATGATCTTTGATTTGTGCATCTGATATAATTTAATCTGGGAAGATTCTATTTTGATAAGAAAATGATTTTGATTAATTGGGGGGGGTAACATTCACTTACAGAGTGTTTCCCGTATGGACAATGCAGCTAATAGTACTCTTCAACAACAATTGACTGGAATATTTATCAGCCCTATTGTCCAAACATAAAAACTCCTAGCTTTTCAGAGCTAGGATTTAGCCTGTGGTCCTTTGACTCTAAACTTAAGACTCTTACTACACCATCCTGTTACTCAAATCTTCCTCTCAAACTCATTTCTAGGACTATCATTTCCTTCCTGTTACTGCATTCTCTCAGATGATACTCCTAATGTAGCTGAGAAAGAATTATCCCTGAACTGCAATGAGTGGTGGTCACACTCTCTGCTGCCAACCTTTCCTCCCACACCATCCATATGGGAAACCATGAGTTACAGCAAATGGAGAAGTCTTGAATACTATTGATAAGTTTACTTACCTTGGCAATATACTTTCCAGGGATATTGCCGTGAGGTTGATGTACTCATAGCTAGAGCTGGCTCAATGTTTGGGAGGCTCCGAAGGAAAGTGTGGGAGAGAAGAGGTATTAGACTGACTACTAGATCTACAGAGCCATTGTGCTGACCTCATTGCTGTATGCCTGTGAAACCTGGACAGTCTACCAGTGCCATTCCAGGAAACTGAATCGCTTCCATTGGAAATATCTCAGGAAGATTCTGAAGATCATCTGGCACCCAACACTGAGGTCCTTTCTTGAACTAAACTGCCAAGCATTCAAACTCTATTAAAAAAAGTGCAACTACAATGGGCTGGCCACATTGTGTGCATGCCAAATATACGCTTGCCAAAAAGACTATTTTATGGAGAACTCACACAAGGCAAGTGCTTACATGGGTGGTCAGAAAAAGCGATGCAAGGACACTCTCAAGGTCTCTCTTAAGAATTTTGGAATTGATTGTGTGATATGGGAAACACTGGCACAAGACCACCCAGAATGGTGTGCCTGCATCAAAGAAGGTGCTGTGCTCTACAAGCAAGTAGAATTGAAAAGAAACACGAGATGCACAAATTTAGGGAATTCACCCCAAATGTTCACATGGACTATTTATGCCCAACCTGTGGTAGAGCATTCTGATCTTGTATTGGTCTGATCAGCCACAGTCTGACACACTGTAACTTGACTTTAGCGTAATGATCTCATTTTGTTCCTCTTTGAGAAGCAAAGACAACAACCAACCAACCAACCTTTGAGCTACTGAGATTAAGAGGAGATAAAGATCCATTATTAGTTACAGTTGTCCTTTGACACTTAGATCTTATTGTTTTAAGACATTTATGGTTTTGTTATCTAGTCATGTGTACGTGCGTGCGCGTGTGTGCACGTGTGTGTGTGTGTGTGTGTGTGTATCTTGTCTCATTCCAGACTGACCTCATATCACTGGCCGTCACTTACTCTTCAGCTAAGCCAAAGTAGACCACTCTATGTTCCCTGGAGGTAACATTTTATCTCTTGATTCTTGTGCCTTTCTTTGTAAGGCTTGGCATGCTTTCCTTCCTCACCTCTGCCTCCTGGAACCCCTTGCTCTTCTCAAGGCTTAATTCAATTGTCATCCAGAAGAAACCTTTTCTGATTCCCCCCAGTTGCTCAGTGCTTCTCTCCAACCTCGGTGCAATGAGTTTGTAATTTATTTTGTGTAAATGCTATGTTTTGTGTTTACTTAACAAGGCACATATTATTCTACCCAATAGAATACAGGATCCATTAAAGCCAGGACGTTTTGTTTTTGTTTTTCTGTCCCCGAAGTGCCTTGAAATTAGTAGCTGCTTGTTAAATGGAAGTTTAATGCCAGAGAGTACTAGATTTGAAGTTGTAGAATCTAGGTTGAAATATTGGCTCAACCATTCTGTCACATTTAACCTCTAGGCGACTTTTTTTTCCCTTTGTAAAATGAAAGGGTTGAAGAAAACTATCTCTATGTTACTACAGCCCTAGGAACTGAATTAAATTGTTGCTTCCCCTTCCCCACCACCCCTCCCATCTAAATGTGAACTCCTAGAGGAGGAGCATATTTTATTATTATTCTCTATTCTTATCAGCACCAAAGCCATAATAGTAAGTATTAATTGAATGAATGCTATACACTATAAAAGTAGAAACAGTAAGTAAATTTTGCAAGAAAAGAGAGTCAATTTTTAAGAGTGCATTGTTCTAACACACCCAGGCAGGCCCCCACAGGCCTCCACACTGAAAGTAACACGTTGCCATTGCTTAGAGCTGTATCTAAAGTTTCTGGTGTTTATTGAGGCCGAGTGTCAGTGAAAATGGAGAAATCTTTTTTGTTAGAATTGTGTATTTTACAGGCTTCAGTCACACCTAAGTGCTGAAAGATCTTCAATCCACTGAGCAATGCCAAATCTTTTACGGCCTCAGAGGCAGCATTTTTTGAGTGAACTCCCCGAAACAAACTTTTATCTCAATTTGCCCAGTCTTTGTAGGGGATGCCAGTATTTTCAACAATTTGGTTGTTTTTCTCCTTGCTTCCTAATCTGAATATGTTAGTTCTGAGTCACCAACCTGTAAAGGTGATTAGTAGATCTAATCACTCCCCAAAATTTCGTTAGGGCTGACTACTCCTTCAATATCTCTTATAGTCAACAGGAAACATTTTCATACCTAAAACAGGGTGCCCAGTTTTTAATTGTGCATTTCAGACAGGGTTTGTGGCAAACAGGCTGACTGGTTGTGTATTTTTTCTTTAAACTTCTTAAAAAACAGCCATTCAGGAAAGAATTCGGGTGGTGACAGGGTTGAGGGGGAAGCATAACAATGTAGGCCTGATCCAGTCATGTCTAAATATGGTTTGTGACCTTAAAAAAATACAAAAGAAAAAAACCCACCAAGAAATTTTCTATCAATTATATTATACTTTTTACTATAAGGCTTTAATCATGATTCATTTTACCCAGCCTGTAGTCTGACTTTTTCATGTGAAAACTCTGACAAGCCTTACACTCCTAGAATAGTCAGATAAGGACCAAATAACTAAATCATAGGATCATAATTTGGAGGAAGTGAATTTAAAAGGTAGCTTAGAAGCCATCTCATTGAATCCCCTCAATTTACTTACAGATGAAGCTACTGAAGACAAGAAGCTGACTGAACTCAGATCCCTAGACTCTAAACCCAACCTTCTTCATTAGACCCTGCTCTCCCTTAGGTGTTCCTTCTGAAACTCATTTACAGGACTCACCAGTGATTGTGCTATTCAGTTTATGATACTGCATTCTTCTAGCTGGCATCCCATTTGTAGCTTTGTTGAATCTCCTTTGATTAACTTATTCAGCCTTCAGTTTTTGTAGTCATGATGGCAATGCCCCATCATCTTTCCCTCTCCTTGGTTTCTTAGAATAAATCTCCACAGTTAAAGTTCACTATTCATTTAGTTCAATACATATTTAACAAACATTAGCTATAGGCAAGGCTCTCTGCTGTGTACTGAGGGAGATAGGTAGGTAAATGTGGCCATCTCTCTACCCTTGTGGAAATTATACCAGAGTTTGGAAAGAGAAAGCACATACATAAATACCTATATCAACAGAGAACGAAAAATGAAGATGTATGAATAACATTTGCATTGGTTCATTGGAGGCAAAGATCACTTCTGCCTGGAAGGAGCAGGGGTGCTGACATGGACCAGTTAGAGCTGGGCTTTTTGGAGTATGAAGAGGAGAGTAGGAAGACACTCTCCCGGGGTGGGGAACCTGTGGCCTCCAGTTTCTTTGACTGAATCCAAATTTCACAGAACATTCAGTCAAAGGGTTGCACTTGAGGACTTAGAGAACCACATGTGGCCTCAAGGCCACAGGTTTCCCACCCCCTAGTCTATGTAAAGGGAATGGTCCGAATAAATGGCTGAAATGGGAATGTGTGGGATTCCCAGCCTTCACACCACATAATGCTGTTTTTCTGCAATTTTTAATGTACAGTGGGAGATTGATTCCTCTTCAAAACAAGAGGCCTGAGGACATAACTGAGAAGTATATTCAATAGCTAGCTAGGTGGTGCAGTGGACAGAGTACTGTCCCTGGAGGCAGGAGGACCTGAGTTCAAATCCGGCCTCAGATACTTACTAGCTGTGAGACCTTGTGCAAGTCATTTAACCCCATTGCCTCCAATATATATATATATACATACACACACACACATATATATGTATATATATATCAAGGCCTTGTGGACCCATGAGGTATTTGAGAACAACTTCACTCTAGGCTATATTATGTTTACAGCATTCTTTCAATTCTTGGATTTCATTTGATCCTTACAGCAGCCTTGAGAGGTAGGAGACCAGGCCTTATTATTTCCAGTTTATAAATGGAAAGACTAAGGCTCAGAAAACTTAAGTGACTTATTAACTCACCAAGTGGCAAAAGCAGGGCTTGAGCTAAACCTGGTGCTATGTTTTACACCACATTGACAGGTTTATGGCATAAGAGATAGACTCGGTTGTTTGTCCAAATTGACCCTTGCTGCCTCTGATTAAACACTGACATAGAACAACATCTCATCTTTTCCTCTGACCCTTTCTGCTTCCTCAGACATAGTCCAAGGAGAATAGCTCAAAAGCGCATGCATGTGTGTATACATGCGTGCACCCACACCCAGAATCCAAAGTGAGCAGAAGAGAACACTGTCAGCCTGTGGAATGCATATCCTTCTGTGATTTCAGAGGAAAGAAAAGAATCTATAACCTTAAAAATAGAATCTTTTGCTGTGATTTTTGTTTATTTGTTTGTTCTTCTGGCTTCTGTTGGCTAAGAAAAGCTTGATTGGCAAACCCACAGAGGTTTTTAATTGTTCTGGGCTGTGTAAACACTTGGAGTTAAAGGGGGCAAAGTAATTTAAGTCAGGGGCTCACGAACACCCTGGGATATATAATCATGGGGTTCCCACAATCAACTGTAATTGAATTACAAGTGGTGGTGGCCATGGATGGGGAAAGAGGAAAGGAGAAAGGCAGCATTTTGGCTAATGTAAAAGCTTTCTTATTGGCTGAAATAGGAACGAGACACCCTGAAATCTGATTCTTTGCTAAATATCTCCAGGAATAATATAATTTCATTACACAGCACTCATTTTAAACTAAGAAAAAAAAAAACACCCCAAAGTAGCCAAAGTTAAAAACAAAAATAAAACTTTTCCACAAGAATTGAGGGTTGGAGAGGAATTGCTGTTCATTTGTTATAGTATTAACACTTGGCTACTTAATCCCAGCACTTTGGGAACATTTTCTTGAAATGATCTGGTGAACTAGACTGGAAAATCTAATAAGGACACCCAAGTGCTAGTCCTGGGTCTCATATTAACTAGCTTTGCAAAGCCCTAGTGGCTTCATTTCTTGGGGTCCAGGTTTCCTTATCTGAAGTATGATGGAGATTAGTTTATTTTGTCCTCTAAAGGTTTTCTTCATCTCTGATGGGAGAACTCTTGATTAAAGGATTTTATTTTCAAGTGATCTCTCCAGGAAAGGAACACACTATAATGTGGGCATCATAAGAATCATATTTCTAGCATATATTGGTGGAGTAAATTTGGTATTTACCCAAAGGTATTTATCTTAACCTTTTCAACTTTGTCATTATGTGTATGTAAAGCCTAGAAAATTGTACTTTGACCATGTGTCTCATCTTTTGGAGAAGAATAGCTCCATGTAACATGATCATCAATCATTCAATTAAATATTTATGAAGCATCTACTGTGTGCCAAATAGGAGGCATCTAGGTGGATAGAGTGCTGGGCCTGGATTCAGGAAGACCTGAGTTCAAATTTGACCTCAGATACTAGCTGGGTGACCCTGGGAAAGTCACTTAACCTCATTTTGCCTTAATCTACTGAAGAAGGAAATAGCAAACCACTCCAGTATCTCTGCCAAGAAAACCCCATGGACACTGTGGTCCACGGAGTCATGAAAAGTCAAACATGACTGAAATACTGAACACCATGTACCAGATGCCATAGTACGTTCTGGTGACATATAGATTAAAAAATAGTCTCTGCCCTTAAGAAACTTATATTCTATTTGTAAAAATAATATATATAAGGGGCATCTAGGTGGCACAGTGAATAGAGCACCAGCCCTGAAGTCAGGAGGACCTGAGTTCAAATCAGATCTTAGACACTTGACACTTAATTAGCTATGTGACCTTGGGCAAGTCGCTTAACCCCAATTGCCTTGCCTTTACCCTCCCCCCAATCCCCCCAAAATCATCACACAATTATAATGGAAATAATATGTATACATATAAGTATTTATAAAACATATACAAAGTAATAAAAGATAATGGGGGAGGTTGGTAGAGGTCTTAGCAGCTGGACAGATAAGTGAAGTTATCTTGTAGAGAGTGGTCTTTAAGCTGAGTTTTGAAGAAAACTAGGGATTCTACAAGACAGAATTGAGGAGTGTGTTTATGAGGGACAGCCTATGTAAAGGAATGAAGATGAGAGATTGAATGCCAAGTGAATAAAAGTCAGGGCAATTTACTGGCCATAGATTGTTTCTTCCTTCTTTCCTTCTTTCCTTCCCTTCCTCCATCTTCCCTCTCTCCTTTCTCTCTTTCCCTCCTTTCTTTTCCTTCCCTTCCCCCCTTCCTTCTGAACTTTGACCAGGTCAAAAACTCTTCTCCTTCCTCCACACCTTCCTCCCTTCCTTTCTCTCATATGCAATACATTATATACAATACATATGTAATAATATATTTATATATGGGGATAGGTATATAGAAAATATTGATAAGCAGGAAAAAAAATCTATAGAGATATATCTTTACACATCTCTCTGTAGATTACTTCACATGTAGAGATCTCTATAGATGTTTTTTAGTTAGATTTCTTGTCTATTGAACAGTACCTTCTATGTAAGCCTTCCTTAATCTCTTCATCTACAAAAGCCCTACCTTACCAAACTAACTTGTATTCATTTTGAAACTATCATTTAAAAACATTTATGTACATATTGTCTTTCCTGGGAGAATGTAAACTCCTTGAGGTCAGAGTCAGTTTTAATTTTGTTTTTGTATCTCTAACAGAGTATCCTTTCAACTTTGTTAAACTAGTTTTTTAGTTTATCGGGGTCCAAATTCTTTGTGACTTTAATGAGTTTTTCTTTTTTTAAAGAATGAGCATGAACTACTACTTTAAATCAGAACAGTACCTTATACAAACCACTCAGAGAAAATAATCCATGAGCTTCCACACAGAATTTTATGTTTTTTATCATTGTTGCCCAATAATATTTTTGGAGTCCCTGGGTGTGCATGGCAGTGATTAAAAATGTTAATGGAAAAAAAGACAGCCTACGCCTGAAGGTGCTGGCCTTCTAAAAATAATATCACATGTCATTAAAAACATGCAGCATGTTCATAGCACCTAACAGTTTATTCTCCACAATCACAGTAAAACAAGTTTTTGCCCAAACTTTCTAGGTAATTACTCTTTCTTCTCAGTTTTCTTCATCTTTGCTTATCTGACTGCTCAATTATAGTGAAAACCAATATAAAAGATTTGTCCTGGTAGTTTTAAGGTTGTGACATTAAACCATTGTTAGGAATACATGTTCCCAAGGGATGTTCTTCAAAGGGTGTAGCTAAGCCCCAAAGCCAAGTCTTTCTTAGTATCTTTCAGAGGGATCTGCCCAGAAGGGGAGCAACTGAGCCAGCATGGTTAGGCTTTGGAATGACAAAACTGAATAGATAAGATAAATGCTTAATTTTAAAACTGAATAAGTGTCTACTGCATTTTTTTTCCTCAAGAGGATTGGTCCAGGAGAATAATCTGCTTTCTCTTATGTATACATAAAATGGAACAGAAGCAGCAGGGAACAGCAGAAGAAATGTTGGAGAGAAGGAGAGGTAACTTGGGTTCCAGTTTTACCTCCGATTAACTAGCTGTGTGATCCTTGAGAAACAATTGCACCTTACTGGGTCTCATTTTCTTTATCTCTAAAAGGAAGCAATTGTAGGGATCTCTTTAGGGTCCCTAAGATCCCTTTAAGCTTGGAAAAATTATGTTTAATTTGTCATTCATCTATGGAGGAAATGCTGCTAATTCACCAGCAGGGAGGGTATTCCCCACAAGTTTTTTTTTTTCTCCAGTAGGTAGAGATGGATTTGTGTGAATAGAACTATGTACCTACTCTTCCCAGATCTTTCTTAGCTAATGGCATACATTTTTTGTTTGTTTTTGGAGGGTGGAAGGCAGGGCAATTGGGGTTAAGTGACTTGCCCAAGGTCACATGGCTAGTAAGTGTGTGTCAAGTGTCTGAGGCTGGATTTGAACTCAGGTCCCTTGACTCCAGGGGCCAGTACTCTATTCACTGCGCCTCCTAGCCGCCTCTGAGCTTAATATATTTTAATATATAATGTATCTTAATATTAAACTGGTTGAGGCTTCTGAACTATATTTTTAGAAGCAGCATGACACCTCAGAGTGCTCACCTTCTCACCCTCTGGGGACACAAACTGAAGCAATCCAGAGAGGCTTCCAGGAACAGATGAGGAAACTAAGACCCGGAAAGATTAAATGACTTGCTTAAGAGTCACTTCTAATCCTCTTTCCACTCTACCATGTTATTCTCTTGAGCAAATTACTTAATCACCAGGGACATTGGGAAAGGGAAAGAGTAGAACGATAATGATGATGATGATGATGATGATTTTTCCACCTGGTGTAAGCAATTTAGATTTTTGAAATACTGCTCGACAAATAACACAAGAGAAGAAATTCTAAATATAACACAATTTGCAGATGTTAATGTCTTGGGAATATTGAGGACCCCCGATTTCTTAATCCTTCTCCTTAGAGCTAGGTCTCCTAATAGTCTTCAGGGTGTGTTTGGCTGTTACTTGTTTCTTCTGATGTTAATGCTAATTACTGATGTCATTCAAAATATCCTTCCCAATTATACAAGTTTACACAGGAGATTACTATGTTTAAAATGTTCAGAGGTAAACTTGAAGATCTGAACTTGAGATCAACCACATCACTTTACAGATGAGAAACCCTAGTTTATATATTCTTCCGATCCATGAGGAGCTAAAGATTTTTTTTCCTCCCTGATGTTTGCTTTTTCTCCAACCATGGCACAGAACTTTTTGTGATGCTATGTCAGCAGATGTAAAATGTGTTAATTCTGTAGTATTTGGAATGATTTTCTTTACCAAAAGTATAATTGCATTGCATATATCGCCTTAGAGAATTGGGATGGAAGTGATGTCTTTGTTCTGTATTTCTAGGTCTAATTTCACCAGCAAAGAGAGCAATAATCCAATTCCAAGAATATTTCTATTAAAGAGAACCATTAAGGTTAGCTTGAATTCTCTTATCCCTTCCCCTCTGTCCTATTCTCCTCTCCATCCTCACGCTATTTTTTTTTTTAATTCTGGGAAGTCTTTGCAATTAGGTAATGGAAGCACTATTCCCAAGTGGATAGGAATTTTGCAAGGTCCTAACCACAGAAATCACAATGTAAAAACACATACAACATAAAGTATGAACATTTCTTAGTGTTTGAAAGATGATTCTGTCATTAAAATAGGCATGGATATAATTTTTATACACCAATGGGAAAAGGGATTTTTAGGATTCTTTGACTTTCCCATTTCACACCTGAAAATGTGGTTTACCCCTCATTTTAGGAATAAAAATTCTATTGCACAATAGGCAAGGCCATATGTCGAGCCAGAATGGATAAAACATCACCTAGCACTTGCCCACCCATTAACTGTAAACACTTGAAATCTATTACTATACTGCTTAGCACCCTGAAAGGATGTAACTTACTAAATGGTATCCAGATAATTTACCTAAACATTTCTCAGAGACCCTTTCAAGAAGCTGAGTGAGGTCAAAGCTATTTTCATAATAATATTAAGATGTTTTAATTTCTAATATGGTAAATATTGATTCACATAACCAGATATGTTCTGGAGCCATCTCAAACCAGATAGTAAAAGCCAATTGTTAAGTTTTCAGTATGAGAATTTACACTTGGAAATCCACAAACCCTACAATTCAGGGCTTGATTTATTGTTTTTGTTGATTGTCTAGACTTGAGAAAGTTATGGAGAAAATGCTAGTAATATAGATTAAACATAAAAGTGCATTGCACTACATCTTTCCCTCCACCTCAGAAAGCTGATAGTTAAATGTTTACCAGCATGCCCCTTGATATAACTTACCTAAAAAAAAGTTACTCTTTGAGGTTCTCAAGAATTTTTAAGAGTTTAAAGAGAGGTTCTGAGACCCAAAAGTTTGAGAACTTTTGCTCTACCTCAAGATGGTTTATACAGTAAGAAAATAAGAAAGGAACTCTTATTCTTCTAAAAATTCCTAAAACAAACAAATCTCTCACTGCACATGACATGCATTTCTTGCTTTATTTATTATGAAGGAGATATCTTTGTTACTTGTCATGGTGTGGAAGATAAGGGTTTTTGACTGGAAATTGGGGAGCTTTGGTTTCAGATCCAATCTCTAATACCTGCTAGCTAAGGGATTGACAATGGGCAAATCACTTTACCTTTCTAAGCCCATGTTTCCCAATTTGTAAAATGGGATAATATTTGTGGTATCTCTCCCAGAAGACTGTTGTGAGCCTCAAATGCCATTGACTACCAAAGCACTTTGTAAACTCGAATATAAGGCATCAATGTCCGATAGTATCAATGAGTGAGAGCACAGTCTTCGCTTAATACATAACAAGTCAGTTCTTGGGCACAGGCCCCCATGCCTTTTGCAAAGTGCCTATTCAAGGGCATTGTTGCCTGAACTCCACCCTTCAGTGGTTGTTGTTCAGTTGTTTTCACTTGGTTTGACTCTTTGTGACTCCATTTGGGGTTTTCTTGGCAAAGATACCGGAGCAGTTTGCCATTTCCTTTTCCAGATAATTTTACACATGAGGAAACTGAGACAAATGGGTGACTTACCCAGGGTCACACAGCTAGTATATATCTGAGGCTGGATTTGAACTCAGGAAGATGAGTCTTCCTGACTTCAGGTATGGCATTGTGTGCACTATGGCGCCACCTAGCTGCTCTATCTTTCAGGGTAGTGAGTAGTTTTTGGAAGAAAGCTCATCACTTAGGATGCTGGTGAGACACCAAAAAGGGTGGGGAGGCTTCTCACTGGTCCTAAGGAAGGAGTTCTGGCTCTCCCTGAAAGAGCCTGGAAGAAGCGCCTTAGTCAAAAACCTAGACAAAAGGAGAGTCCAAACCTGAAGGTGGTGAACACTGTGGTTAAATACACCCAGCACAGAAAAGATGCCCAGCCTGGCAATAATGTGCCCCAAAGAGACACACAATTCCCAGAGAAGGGATCATGAGGTCGCATTTGGGGCCCTGAAATTCTAAATGTGCATGTTGTTGTCCCCTAACACGAATGCTCCATAAGTGGGAGTCCTCATGTGGACCCCATTGATGGTGTATTGATAGGAGGTCCCCACATTGTTTTTTTTTTTTTTTTTGGAAGGAGGAGGATACTGAAATGTAAATCCTCTTACTGTGTTCTCTAATGAATACTTTTTCTCTAGACTAATTGCATCCTCTGCCTGACTATTGAGGGGTAAACATATTGGTGGGAGCTTATTAATTGTAATTTTGAGAGTACGCATCCACAGGATACACTGAACCTAAGGTAGTGTCTTTCTTTCTGGGTAGCCCAAGCTGTAAGTATAAGGTAGGAGGTAGCCCTAAGTGCACAACACTAGGAAGTATCTGAGATAGACTTGAACTCAATGTGTGCCAACTACAAGCCTGGCATGTTACCCTCTTCACTAAATGTTTTAGTTGCTTTTAAAAGATGGGATTAAAGCACATCTAGGTTAATTGCCTAGGGGCAGCTACGTGGTGCAGGGCCTGGAGTCAGACTCATTTTACTGAGTTTAAATCTGGCCTCAGATATTTACTAGCTATATGACCCTGGGCAAGTCACTTCACCTTTTGTCTCAGTTTCCTAATATGTAAAATGAGGTAGAGAAGGAAATGGCAAATCATTCTAGTATCTTTGTCAAGAAAATCTCATTTGGGGTCAGGAAGAGTTGGACATGATGGAAACAAATGAACAACAGTAACAGGTTAATTGTTAAACATCACAGGATCCTTAATAATAATAAAATATTAAATATAAAAATATTATATATAAATATAAAAACTAATAATAATAATCCCTAGTAAGTCCACTTTGAATAGCTAAATCATAGGCTGTAAGAATTAATCTAGAAATAACCTCTCAGACATGTTTATGATGGTAGAAAATTATTTCCATATTTAAAGAGCTCCAGAAAAGGAAATTCTTCTGGTTATATTATAAAATGTTTTTATACTATTACACTTATTTATTCCTTCCCCCCACCACACAACTAAAGAAAATACAAAAATGTCTATACTCAGTTGCATATACATCTCTTACAAATACCGTAAAAACACATTTTCAATCTTTCCTCTTTTTCTTGTATGTGTCCCTTTTGTATACTTCACTCTCTTGGCTAATTCTTTTGATTCTTAAGCAACTCAACAGATTTTTTTTTCTATTTTGTTTTATTCTTTTCTATTTATTTATTCTATTTTCTTCCATTCTAAGATCACGAGTGTTCATTCTTTGCTTTCTTCCCTTTCCCTTTACTATAGCACTCCACAACCAAAGCAGATTATAGGAAGATGGCCATTCACTGTCTGGAAGTTCTTCCTTAGCTCATTTGAAATCTGTCTAAAGCTCATGCTATTTTTGGTATCCTGAAAGTTAATCTTCTTCCTCTTTATAATGAGTCTTTCTATACTTGAAGGGACAGGGACAGGGATAAGGACTGGCTATGTGATTTACTAGAGGAGTAAAGGCTCTGTTCTTATAATCATAAGCCTCCGCTGCCCCTTACTGTGCTACTGTCTTGGGCCCAGGCCAGTCTACTTATACAGAGAGGTGTTTCTAGCTGGCTGCTTTCTGCTTCCTCCTGTAGTCACCTCTTTTGTTCTAAGACTCAGAAAAGTTTGGTGTTTTCTGTTTTTCGTCTTGATATTTTTGGTTGTTCAAAAAAGCTGAGGGCATGGTCTCTACCAATGCAGATTGGTACTTTTTTTTTCAGCATTTTCTTGACTCCATGCTGTCCTTTATTTCCTTGTCTGTAGAATGATATGTATAACAATATGTTTAGCAATACATATAATATACACTACCTCTCCAAGTTGTTTGTATCAAATAAGACAACATAGGTTAGGAGGTTTACAAACTTAAAAGCTCTAAAATCAGTCTTTTTATTTCTCTAGGGATCACAGTGAGGTTTCCAGCACCCAGCTCACTCCAGGATTCCATGCTCTCTCTCTCTATACAATTCTTTTTTTTGCTTTTTTTTTTGGAGGGGGGAAGGTAGGGCAATTGGGATTAAGTGACTTGCCCAAGGTCACACAGCTAGTTTTTGTGTTAAGTGTCTGAGGTCGCATTTGAACTCACGTCCTCCTGATACCAGGGCTGGTGCTCTATTCACTGTGGCACCTAGCCGCCCCCTCTCTATACAATTCTTAAATCAAGTTGATTGGTCATTCCAAAAAACCCTGTCCCTCAAGCAGCATGGAGATGTATTTCTGTTCTTTGAGGAAGCCAGAAACATTGCTTCGTAGGGTGAAAAGACCTCTGGCTCTGAAGTCTGAGGTCCAGGGTCGGATTCTGCTTCTCTTGCTCACTGCCTGTATGACTTTAGGTAAGTCAATCAACCTTTTCTATCCTCACCTATAAAACGAATACTTTGGATTAGAAGGCCAGCTCTAAATGTCTGATGTATGATTCACCTCAGTAGCTGGTTTCAGGGAGTTACAACTCATAACCGGGAAATTCTTCATGGTCTCTAACCCCAAACCCTCCTGTTATAATTTAAGACCATTTCCTCTTTTTCTAATCTCTGAGGAAATGGACAACAGCTGGCCACCATTCTCTGTGTAAAATCACTCTATATACTTAAAGACTTATTAAGGAATCCATTAGAGTTCTCCTTTCCAGACTAAACAAGTTCTATGGTCAGAAACTAGCTCCTTTTGCCTTCCCTCTCACAGATTCCCCTCCCCCTGCCCCACCTCCTCTGGCCCTTCAATCTTTTTTTGGACCCTTTGAGGAATTAGCCCACCGGTCTGGAAAGTATGTGTAAACCCTTGCTCCTCTGAAGTGAAAAGCACGGGATATGTTGGATAAATTGCCATTCTGGCTGCCGAATGAGCTTTGTCATCGAGAAGACCTCTGGAAACATTAGATGAAGGGACAGCTGTTGAGGAAATGCCCTAGGGATCAGGCTACCTCAAGAGATTAAAAACCTTGGTGTCTATTTGTTGATGTTCAGGTCAAATTAATTTGTGTTGGAGTTAGGCCAGATGACATGGAGGCAGCATGGTAAAGTGAAATGACTCTTGGTCCTGCAGGTGGTAGAGATACAGGTTCAAATCCTATCTCTGGCACTCACTAATTGTGGGAACGTGGAAAGTCATTTAACTTTTCTGAAGTTTTAGTTCGTGTGTGTGTGTGTGTGTGTGTGTGTATTTAAGGGGCAAGGGGAGGGTCTAGTTGTGTGATTTCATCTGGGTAGGGAACTCTCAGTGTGTGCAACTCTCTCCTGATGCAGTTCAGCAATTCATCTGAAACATAATTTTAAAGAGTTTCTAAGAGCATAGAGAGGTGAAGTAATTTGCCCATGGTCACGAAGCTAGAGGTAGGACATGAACTCAGAGCTTTCTGTCTCAAGGATAGCACTGCTTTCCATTCTTCTATGCTGTTGCTTTCCTTGTAATTTATAAAATGAGTGCAATAATCCATGTATTACCTACTTCACAGGTGGTTAGTAACAAATGAGATAATGTAGGCAAAGTGATTTAAGTATTAGAAAACAAAGATATCATTTGTTCTTGTTTTTCTAATGATTAGAAATGGGGTTTCCATAGGAAGTGGAAAAACTATAAGAAAGCATATAGATATTGAGTGGGAGAAAATTTCTCTCATTTGATAGATGAAGGCCCAGAATAGTTCAGTGACTTATCCAGGATAACAGAGCATGCAAGTGGCAAGGTTATGCTTGAACCAGGATTCCCAGCTGCCAGTCTTGTACTCTTTCCAATACTTTGTAGCTGCTTCTCATGAAATTCATAGAATCAAGAGCTGAAAGGGGGATTAGGGGTCCTCTGGTCCAAGCTCTTCAGTCTAAAAAAAATGAAGAAATGGAGACCCAGAGAGGTGAGATGAGTTGCCCATGTTGATGTAACTAGGGAGGATCAGAGACAGGATTTGAACCCCAGTCCTTTGACTGTAAACAAATCACTTACTGAATTGGTCAATCAGCTAGTTATTATTGATACCAGAACTGAAGGTCTCCAGGAAATATTAAAAGTGTGTTTAAAAAGAGTTCAGAGGGATTTCATAATTTATTGGATCAATATTTACCTTCTTGAGAGAAACATAAATAAGCAGCAGACAGCTAAATAACATTGTTATGCAGAAGTTAGGTATGCCAGTGACAAGGCCTTGCTCTCTTGATGTGTATTTTTTGCTACTGGACAAACGTGTCCCCTTTCCGTAGAAATTCTTCATTTGGGCAAATAAAAGGGTGGTGGGGCAGATTATAGTTGTATTATTTTATCTTGAGTGAATTTTCTTGCATTTAGCATATTCTTGTCTAAAAAAGGAGAGGACTTAGGCTATTTAGCAGAATAGCTTCAGGGAAATTAGGAATGATTATGCCACATGTGATGTTCATCTCTGATAATTGCTAGAAACTTCCCAGTTTTGATGTCCATAGTGTAGAGAGTAGTGTACCTATAGTCAGGACAACTTAGGTTTAAATCACACCAGTTATGTGAACATGGGCAATTAACCTCTCTGAGTTTTCTCACTGTAAAATGGGGACAATAGGACCTATAAGATCTGACTTGACTTGTGAGATTCAAATTAGGTGGCCTACATAAGGCACTTTGAAAATCTTAAGCAGCTTTATAATTGTGAACCATTATTATATTCAAATTTATAAATGTGAACTATTATTAATAACCATTTATCAAGTACCTACTACCAGCTACATGGGAGAGACAGCATGACATAATGGATTGAGAGCTGACATCAGAGTCCAGAAGATCTGTGGTCAAGGCCCCACCTCCCACATATAGTGGTTGAGTGACAATGGATAAGTAACTTAGCCCTTTCACTGCCCCAGGCAATCTTATCGTCTCTAAGACTCCATGTTGCAGGGAATAGACTGTTCTGCATTGATAGAGGGAATATCCCCATCTTTAAGCATTCTACACAAGTAAAAGAGGAGGCCTCCTCAGGGGAAAAAATGTACTAGAATTCTGGATGATAAATATGTATATATCATTATAAAATATTATTTCACGTGCAGAGTGTGTGTGCTTATGGGACAGGTGCCAATTGATGCTCTTTGATAAGCCATCTAAAGGGACATAAAATTTCAAATGCTTATGTCTAGTAGCAGTGACCTCTTGCTGGCATTCTCCCCTTTGAGCCGGGGTTCTATTTGGCTAAAATGGAGAGCACCACACTTCAGGCACCTGTGTTTCAAGGGAGTTCACCAGCAGCTGTTTCGAGAAATGCAAACTCGTTATATGCCCCAGGCTCAAGTCCTGATATTTCACTTCAGTCACTTTGGTAACTCAGAAGTAAAGCTGGGTGGGCATAGGTTGGGTGGGCAGGGGGAAAGGGAAATGGTGATCCATCCCTCCTGCAAAAATTTGTTACTCGCCTATCCCCAGCCACAATTAGGGGAGGGGTGTGTGTGAAGGACTGGGCTCATTGCGTGTAAAATTGGTGCATTAGTGATACTTGTCCTTCTCACTACCTTGTAAGGCTCTTGGACAGATCAGTGAGATAATGTCTGTGAAGAGTATTGGACGGAATGTACTCCAGTGAAGCATTATTATTGAATGTCCAGGGTGAATTATGTTAGTGAGTTGAAAGAAAAAAAAAACCCAACTCAAACCAAACCCTTTTATTTTCTTTTGGTTCTCACAAAACCATTGGCAACCTTGAGGGATATCTGCACAGATTTTCCCATGCCTGTAAGTTTAACTCATCTCTGCCAATACACTCTGGGTAATTCATTTGTGGTCTGTGTAGGTGGCCAGCTCCCATCTACCTCTTCATCTTGGGGAGTTCTGACCTATACAGCTGGAGCTGCTCTGAGGAGAGAAATGTGTGCAAAAGTTCAGGGGGAGAGAGGAAGACATCACAAATTTGACCCAGGAACTTACCATTTCATAATGCCTGGAAGGATCTCTGATGTTTAATCAGAATGGTCTATGTTACTTCAGAATTTCTTTCCTAAAAGGCTGTTTGGGACAGGGGTTCTTAAACTTTTTTTATGCCATAGATACCACTGGCAGTTTGATGAAACCCATGGACCCCTTTGTCAGAATTATTTTTCTTTTTGACACACATAGCTTCTCTATCTCAACCATATTGGGATTACAGTGGCCACTCACAGACAGCCTGGTGGCCCTCCATTCCCAGGAGGCCACCATATTGGTACTGGACTTAGTGTAGACATCTGATTGGTTCTAGGTCTCCTATGACTCAGAACACCTGGGCTCAAGCTCAAGCCTCAGCACATGGAACAGCAGGCATTATAGGGATTTAACATCAAAATCAGCTCAGAAAAATGTTTTTCAATGTATAAAACAAGACACACAGGATTATAAAGAATCCAGATGTACCAAAATGCCTTTATCTATCTATCTATCTATCTATCTATCTATCTATCTATCTATCTATCTATCTATCTATCTATCTATCTATCTATCTATCCATCCATCCATCCATCCATCGTTAAGAAGCCCTGGTTAGACTTTCCATATGATCTTCTATAAGAAAGTTGGCAACATTAGCAATAATTGATATTTATGTGGTATTTTACAAGTCACTTGTCTCATAACAATTGTATGAGGTAGGTACTATATCATTATCTCCATTTATAGAAGACAAAATAGTTTCAAAAGATCTAAATCAGTGATATCATACTCAAATAAATAATGATCCTTGTAGGCTACATACTCACTTAGAAAACCTCAAACTAACATTATGTATGTTTCATTGTATTTGTATTTATTTTGTTAAACATTTCCCAATTACATTTTAATCTGATTGGTGGGTGGCGAGGTGCTGGTCTGTGGGGTCTCCTTGGATACCTCTGGTCTAATTGACTGGCTCACTCATGCACATCTAGTAAGGTAGCAGGGCCAGGATTTAAGGTCAATTCTTCTGATTCTAAATCTGGTATTTTTCTCTACTATTCTGTTGTGTGAAAATACAAACAATATCCAATGGCTCCTAGATATCACTTTTTCCTTTTCTCTAAGAAATATAGCCTTAAAATATAACTTCAAGAAATATAACATTTAGAAAATAACTTTTAAAATAGTGGCTATTGATATTTCTAAACTTATTGGAAAGCCACATGAACAGGGCAGGGTGGAGGGGTGGGGGGAGTATAAACTCTGTCAAGAATAAAGAGGACCTAGGAATCCCTTCAATCATTATCAACTGCCAAACAACTGCTATCTATGGGACAGGTGTCCTGAGGGAGACACAGGAATTGACATGTCAGGTGGGTCAACCACTGCCACTACTACCTTCACAATCATCTTCCCTTGCACCTTGTGGAAGGAGCCGAGGATCCAGAGTCC
This sequence comes from Petaurus breviceps papuanus, assembly GCF_028583685.1. NCBI lineage: Eukaryota > Metazoa > Chordata > Mammalia > Diprotodontia > Petauridae > Petaurus > Petaurus breviceps. The sequence continues at coordinate 8,247,742 of NW_027187308.1, forward strand.
AAGTGCCCTGGAAATTACAGTAACTCTCAGACCATGAACTAATCCTGCTTCTAGAATGACCTCACAGCCATCATTGAGAAAAGCCACTTTTTTTTTTAGAGAAGGAGTTTGACATACCTTCAACCCACTAACACCAATGGCCACCCAACTGTTTATCCATAGGCAGGTAAGTGCAAAACACCCAGGAATAGCCGTGCCCCTCAGACTACCTACTACCTACTACCAGCCAAACCCTCAGAGACATACAGATATCTTCTAGGGGAGATCCTCTTTTGGAGATTGAACCTTGAAGCACTCTGCATCAGCTATTATCAGTTTTTACAGTTAGGAAAAGCTCTGTTCAAGCGCTGATTACAGAACATACTAGTTCTGTGACCATGGGTTGCTTTAGTATCCTTTAATGTCCACATAACTTCCTAGGACAATAAATAGCAATGGAATTGGTGGTCTGTGTCTGTAGATATTGACCAGGATATGAAACCTCTTATATGCGTCTTTGACTATTAGAAGGTGCACTCCTTTAGGGTAGAGACTTTTTTGCTTTTCTATGACAAACATTTAGCACAGTGGTTGGTACATATTAAGAACCTGATAAATGCTCCTTCCTTCATTCAATATGATATCTTTGAGAAGTGCAACATTCAAAAATGAAAGGAAGAGAGTATATATAGAGAGAGCTGCTCATGGGGAAAACAAATTTGACTATATCTCTAGAGTTTATATATGTTATCTTGTATACCCCCTCAATTAGACCCCAATATATTTTTATATGTGCCTTGTATTTGCTTATCTGTATATATGTTATTGTTCTTGAGGAGAGGTGCTATTTTATTTTTGTTTTTGTATTTCCAGTGCTTATCACAGTGCCTTGTCTAGTGGATGCTTATCAAATTGAATTGAATTAAAATACCCTAGACCAACAGTGGGCAGTAAGGAAGAAAGCAAGCCACAGAAAGAGAAATTGTTGAGGGGAGGGGAGGCGAAGCAGTGAAGACTACCCAATATATTTACCATACATTAATAGATATTAGCCTGCAATTTGGAGAACAGTCAAAGTATGTCCTATTCTCTAGTTTTGCAAACATGGAAGATGGCATCACTCATGGGGCACCGTGCCCCTTGCTAAGGGGAAGACTATTCACTATTAGAGGATCCCAAAATTTTGCCTGTTTTTATGTTCAGAGGTTTGTGAGGCTCTGTAATCTCACAGGCTTTACAAGTTCATTTTGTGACTTTGTAGATTGGAAGTATATTGAAGACTTGACAGTTCTTCATACAGAACACACAGCTGAAAAGATGCTCCTTTTGCTTCACTGGTAGACATGAAGGAATTAGTTGTATATTATTTCTTAAGGCATTTTTGTGAGCATTTTTCTCAGTCTGCAGAGAGGCTGATCCATCATCATAGATTATCTAGTTTTATATTGAAAGGAACAGTTTCCTGAAGGAGTTTCAATTGCATCCATTTTTACCAGACCTATTGTCATCATCATCATCATCATCACTGACCTTGTACACTGCTATACCAGGATAAAGAGATTATTACTACATATGTACTCTACTTCACCCAATCAACATCATTTATTAAGCACCTACTATGTACCAGTCACCATGTTGGGCACTGGGAATACAAAGAATGAAACAATTCCTACTCTTAAGGAGCTTGCATGCTAACAGGGAAGATAACAATATGTAGAATAAATTTTAAAAGGATAACTTCAAATATATACAAAATGATATCTGACAGTTTAGGAGGGATGTCACTAGCAGCTGGTGAGGGGGGTGGGGAAAGTAGATCAGTAAAGATTTCATGTAGAAGGTGATACTTGAAAGAAATCTATGGCCAGAAAATCTAAATATAAACATTAAGGGGTTAGATTACAAAAGGATGCTTTATTGAAAATTATTTTTAAAAGGAAATCATTGTAGACATTCCTTAAGTAATGAACTTCTCTAATACATGTAGAATATTATTTAATTTGCAAAAATCCAACTTTTTCTTGTTGTTCAGTCATGTCCTACTCTCTGTTACTCCATTTGGTTTTCTTGGCAAAGATACTGGAGTGGTTTTCTATTTCCTTCTCCAGCTCATTTTATAGATGGGGAAACTGAGGCAAACCAGGGTCACACAAGTTAGCAAATGTCTGAAGCCACATTTGAAGTCAGGAAGATGAGTCTTCCTGACTTCAGGCTCAGCACTCTATCCATAGTGCCACCTGGCTGTCCCAAATCCAACTGATACACAATTGTTATGAGCAACTTTACTGCAAAATAACAACTATGACAACAATGATAAAGCATATTCCTACTTTTTTTTGGACAAACTTTCCTACAAACTTTTCCTGAACTTTTCCACCAAGGCTGATCTTTCTGACCAGATCTCTGAAAACTTAGCCTTGCATTTGGGTACTTGTCTGTGGCAGTCACAATTATGAAAAGCTCAGAGAATTTGTTGTAAGTGATAACTTACTGATTTCACCCAATCAAAAGCATGAATCTTACTTAGAGAGTAAAGTCAGAGGCGAGAATGAGCTAAATAACTGAAATTTTTGGCCTTTTCTTTGAGGCAGTTGACAGGATATTATTTTACTTCCTTCTGAGACACTCTTGAAGAATTTTTAACGCATACATTGTATTTCATTACAAAGGTATATTAAAAATGTAACAGAATCTGGGTGGAGTGGTCATACAGAAACCAAAATCTACATCTCCCAAACTGCTAGGGTGGAAAGGAAGGCTGCTTACAGCCAAGCATGTTTGGTTTGGCCCACAAGGCAAGGGAGTCCCCTCCATGAGGAGGATCTTTGGTATAGAGTTTGAGAGCCCTCTCTGACTTTGTGTCTTCCAGAGTCTATTGGTTTTCCAAGAACTATCCATTTCCAAATGATCTCTATACAAAAGGTGTTTCCCTTTAAATTGAAAAGCGGTGAGTAATTGGGATTTATTGTCTTAGTAAAAAAGTGAGTGTAAACAAGAATATTAAAAGCCAGCCATCTGATGCACAAGTTGAAATTTGCCTATTTTTCTGGGACTATTCATATTGAGTAGTTCTTTTGTTGGTGATATTTATTCATAAACCTGTCCAATGCTCCAGTTTTTAGAAGAAACAATGTCTTGGCTATGCCTGTACAGATGGTTGTTTGAAAAAATCAGGCAGGTCAAGAGGACATTTTCAAACAATTTTGATGTTCTGTCATTTCAGTCATCTTTGACTCTTTGTAATCAACACCATTTGGATTTTTTTTTAGCAAAGATATTGGTGTGATTTGCCATTTTCTTCTCCAGTTCATTTTTCAGATGAGAAAACTGAGGCCAACAGGGTTAAGTGATTTGCCCAAGGTCACATAGGTAGTGTCTGAAGTCACATTTGAACTCAGGAAGATGAGTCTTCCTCACTTCAGGTCCAACACTCCATTCACAATGCCACCTAGTTACTTTTTCCAAATAATACACAAAGTTTAATGATTGAGAGCCACAACAAAAAGAAGAGAGGGTAAAAGAAAAAGTTAAATCAGGTGAAATGCTTTCTGTAGAAGTTATTAATTTATTTTTTACTTGGAAGTTTGGAATAAAAAAAAGTGAAATACTCTTTCATATTGTAGATGGATAGTTTCTTCAAGAGGAAGAGGTGGATTGGAAATAGTTTTGATAGATTTATGCACAAAAACCCATCATATGCTAATGAGAGAAACAGATGTTTGGGGGCATGATGTTAACCTTTGAGTTAATGTGAATGTAACCTTCGACCACCTGCCCTTTGTAACCATTTGTCAGAGGTTTAGACTAATGTGCTGCACTGAACACAGGTCTGATGGAGCATGAGAATTCCAAATACCTCACATCCTTTATTTATTCCAAACCATTAGAAAAAAGACCAAGTTACAAAAAGGAAACAGTCATCAGAAATAAAGGTGAAATATTTCTAAGTGATGTTATTTTTTAATTCAAAAATTCAATAAATACTTATTAAGCATTTACAAGGCACTATGTTAGATGTCTAGACCAAAAAAAAAAACCAACAAAACTTCTATCAAAAAGCTTATATGCTAATATTTTTACGTAACACAATTTTCAATCACAGGTTTTCATTATATGAGCCAATTTGCCTTTGAGAACTAAATAGTGAATTTATTTCATTCTTAGTTCTAAAAGCATTCACCATGAACTGAAGCAATAAGTAATTTTTATAACATGAGAATAAACAAAGGATTCCATAGGGGAGAGCTAACAAATTCAGATGTTTTAATGGTGAAATATGAATTATTTTTCCTTATCATGATATCAGATATAAACTAAATAGTGTAGTTTCATTGAAAATACTGTAGTTGTTCACTGTGAATTTAATTATACCTCTTGACAAAGTTCTAAGCTGAATGGTCCCACACACTTTTGGTAGATGCCAGCGAAAGCAGACGGGTTTTAAGGCAGAAAGCTGAACCATAATCCAGTTAAATTGATCCATTAAGATAGTTGAAATGCATAATTCATGCCCCCAAACTCAATTTAGGATTTAAACTTGGATTTAGAGGATATTTATCTCGGCTATTTAGATTCTGAATTTTCATTTCATTTTTTCCACATTCATGGCCATAGACTTACTTCTAAATCAATTCCTAGTCCTTCCTGTCCCTAGCCAAAGAGGCCACATTCAGAATCTTTCTCTAGACTCATTCTTTAGTTATTGGAGAAATTTTCCAAAACTGAAGAGATCTGAATGTAACTGCTTTAAAAAAAGTGCTTGGTTGATCTATATGGATGGGGATGGAGATTATATCTGTGATTTCACGAATATAGGGAACTACTGAATAAGGAAACTTTACCAATGAAAGTCAAAACCTTCTCTGCAAATTACAATCTTAGAGAGGTTGTCTAGAGCACTTAGTGGTTAGGTGACTTGTCCAGGGTCACACAGCTAGTATGTGTTAGAGACAAGATACATTTTTATCTCTACTCCTTTGAAATTACCCTCTTTCACACTTCTTCATTCTTCTTCCTGCATATTAATATCTTCCATCAGGAAGACCGAAGCAGTAGATGGAGCTCTGAGCCTGCAGTTAAGAAGAATTGACTTCAAAGCTTGTGTAAGATATTTACTCATAGGTGTTTTTTTTTTACTAAATATGTTTGTGACCCTAGGCAAGTCACTTAACTTCTGTTTGCCTCAGTTTCCTCATCTGTGAAATGAGGATAGCATCTATTTCTCAGGGTTGTTGTAAGGATCAAATGAGATAATAATTGTGCTTGGCATAGTGCCTGGCCCATAATAGGCACTATATAAATGCTAGATACTATTTTTGTTGTGTTGTTGTTATATGTCATATCATTATATGTGTTTTATTATTATTATTTGTTCTGTTTTAGTTTCAGTGGGAATTCAGGTCTGTGAACTCTTTGATGTAGGAAACTCAGAGTAGAAACTCCTTCTAGATATTGGATATTTTCTCTGCAGAAACAGATCAACAATTTGTCTATGCCCATGGTCAGAGAGGTAAAAGGTGTTGTAGGCAGGACTTGAACACAGGATTTTCCTGACTCGAAATAATGATAATAGCAGATGTAGAGAGCTTCAAGGTTTACATAATGTTTTACACACATTATCTCTTCTGATCCTCACAATATCACCAGGCAATTGTTATGGATAGTATTCTCCCCATTTTACAGATAAAGAAACAAAGGAACAGGTCTGACTTGTCATTTGTGTTCAGTAAACTCCAGGGGTCTCTATTATCTCTAGGATCATATATAAATTCCTCTGATTGGTGTTTAAAGACCTTTAAAACTGCACTCAAATCTTCCTTTCCAACTTTATTAGGACCTGGGTTCAAATTCTACCTGTGGCGCTTGGTCAATGTTTAAACTTCTCTGGCTTTCTGTTTCCTCATCTGTAAACTGAGGAGGTTAGAGTAAATGGCCTCTAAGCTCTCAAGACCCTTTTGCCCTATGATCCTTACCTACTCTACTGTCCAGTTAATCTAGCCTTCTTATTGTTTCACATTAACTTAAGGACCATCTCCTAGACCTGGAATACTCTTCCTCTTCACTTTTGCCTTTTAGAATTCTTTGTTGTTTTTTCATTGTTCCACTCGTGTCTGACTCTTTGTGCTTCCATTTGGGATTTTCCTGGCAAAGATACTGGGGTGGTTTGCCATTTTCTTCTCCAGTTTATTTTATAGATGAAGAAACTGAGGCAAACAGGGTTAAGTGACTTGCTCAGGGTCACACACCGGTAAGTGTCTGAGGTCAGATTGAAGTCATGAGAAGTCTTCCTGACTCCAGGCCCAATGCTCTATCCACTGTCCCACCTAGCCACCTCATTTAGAATCCCCTGATTCCTTCAAAGCTCAAGGAAAGCATCACCTTCTACATGATGCTTTCCTTGATCCTACCTCTCCATTGCTGGTACCTTACTTGACTATATCCTTTCCCTCATTACTGTCTATTTATTTGTGTATTCCAATTAAGCAGAACTAATACTGGGGCACTTCCATGAAGTCAAAGTCCATTTTTCCAGTTCCAAGGGAAATACTTCAGCTTAAATCTACTCCAAATCCAACCTTGTCTCCTCCTGGGTAAAATGGAAACTCCTTGAGGACAAGGACTATTTCAATTTTGTCTTTGCATCTCTAGTACCTAGCACAGCCTGCCACATGGTAGGCATTTGATAAATATTTGTTGATGCTAGTAAGCATTAGAGCTGGGATTCAAACCCAGGTCTCTTCAAACCTAGATCTCTTTCCCCTATCCTGGTATTGCTTCAAATACTATTTGAAGTCACATTTCAGAGATAATCTATAGTCACCTCTAACCAGCTCAAGAGACTCAACTGTTAAACTTTCAGGGCGAGCATTTCCACCTCAGAAGTCAGGGCTTGATTTACTGTTTAGTTGATGATCTACACTTAAGAAAGTGATGTAGAAAATGTTAATATTGCAGATTATACTTAAAAGTGTATGCTGGAATGCATCCCCACCTTGCCCCCCACCGTCCCCCAAGCTGGTTGTGAAACATTTACTAGCACATCACGGGGTTGCAAATATATTAAGATATTGAATTAAGTACAAGAATTAAAGTTCAAGTGTTCTGATTACCAGGCAAAAGTTTTTCCTTCCATTTTGGCTGCTGCTAGATATAATCTCATTAATAAAACCTATTACCTCTTCTCCTGACTCTCAATGCCATTTTAAAAATTGTTGTTATGCCTTAGTCCCTTTACACAGAGAGAAAAGTGGATGTGATTTATATACCCAGGGTATAAGATAAGGGAGAGAAAACCTAACTTTTCCACCAACTATCTGTGTGACTTTGGACAACGTTTTCATCCTCTTTGATACTCAGTCTCCTCATCTGTGAAGTGAAGGTTCAGATTAAATTCTGTCTAAAGCCCCTTCCAGCTCTTAACATTCAGCGATTTCACCCCGGGCAAGCACTCACCATGTCTCTGTTTTTCCATCTCTGAACTGGGAGGAATGCATTGTATTAGTCTTTTAGATATTTGGATGGCTTTTGCCTGGATGAGTTTTACCTCCCAGAGTGAGTTCGGCCTCCAAGTGTCTTGTCAACTCTAACACTTAGAGACCATAAAGAACATGACTGTATGTTTACATTTTAGAAGTAATAATTCTACTTCAGGAAAAGCACACAAAGGGATCAAACAGTGAGAAAGAACATAGAAACTGAAACGGATGAATGAAAAATTGAAATCAACTCTAAGAAGGGCATTTGATGACATGCAGGAGGACACTTAACAACTTCCTTAATTAAGTGAACTAGAAACCAGATAGTACTATTTGACACAGGATTTCCCCCCCTCACTGAGTGAAAACATTTGTTTTATTTTAGCTAGACAGTTACAAAAAAAAGTAGAAACCAAAACACCCCACCACCCCAAAACCAACTCTATTTGCAATATCTCTGCCAAAATGGAAAAAAAAAGAAATATAAAAATTCCCATTCATTTCTGGTCTTCAATTAAAAAAAAAAACATTTGCTATTTTTCCCTCCTCCTATCCCTCTTCCCCCAACCCCAAAATGTTTCTTCATTTTAAGTGATGGCTTGGCTACTGCAAGAATGGTGATTCAATCTTTCCAAGACAGCTGGTCAAGAGACTCTTCATCTTTTGGGCCGCAATATGTTAGAGAAGTCAGTTAGCACATTAGATAATGCTCAACAGCATTCATGAATTGGACCTACCTAGTCTCCTTCCCACCCTCTTCTGTAAGTATAATTCTCTAAGGAGAAAACTCCAGACACAGATGGTACTGAATTATTATTTTTTGAAACAGAAGTGAATGATAAAATACAATTTTAAATAAACCAATAACTGTGGCTCATGTCTGTCTGTCTGCGTAATTCTTATTCCCTTTGTGTTAACAGTACTTTCTGGAAAATCTCTGAGACACTGATTGAAATGGGGGATAGACGTTTTTCATTTGTTCAAACAAAAGTGCTTGAGTATCTTTCCTCAAATTTGCTCTGTCCTGTTTTTTCCCTTCCCCTTTTCCCTTTCTGACAAAGGGATTCTACGAAGAGGCAAGTCAGTCATGAAGAAGCTAGAATGAACAAGAATATGGTAAGAGGGATTTCATTTAGAAAGTGGAAAGCCCTTCCTAGCTACACAAAAAAATTACTGGTCCACTGTAATCTCTTTTACTGAGTACATTTAAAATTGTAGAGCTAGTCATCTGTTTTAGATAAAGAGTGCTATTTAGAGAAAGAGGCCTGGATGAAATCAGCCTCCTTCTGTACATCCCTTTTAGTTGTGTGATTCACCACACAATAGCAACTGAAATAATTTTAAGGGATAGTGTCAAAAATCTTTGATGTAAACAGTCTCTAACAATGGGATCTGTTGAAATGAACAGGAAACAATGCTCAGTAGTTCTCAGACTTTTGGATCTCAGGAGTCCTTTATGCTACTAAAATTTTTTGAGGAACCCAAACCCAAAAAGTTTTGGTTTATGTGGATCATTGACATTTGTCACATTACATACCATATTGAAATTTATCAATATTTACCATATTAGAAATGAAAACATTTTAATATTGTTATGAAAATAGTTTTGACATCACGGACCTCTGTAAGGGTCTCCAACACTCTCATAGTTCCCCAGACCATACTTTGAGAATTTAATGAATTAAAGTAATAGTTCCTCAACCAATATGTAGGAGAAAGAGCTCTAGATTTGGACTCAGAAAAATATTAAATCCTGGCTATGTTCTTTATTAGTGACTTTGTGGAAGATCACAAAGTTTTTGAGCCTCAGTTCCCTTATTTGGAAGGTTGGGACTTTGAAAGACTTTAGAATACTAATCAGGGTGGCCAATGGTGCAGTGAGTAAGAGCGCCAGCCCTGGCATTGGGAGACTCAGGATCGGTTCTGGCCTCAGATACTTGGCACCCACACAAAATAACTAGCCATGTAACCTTGAGCAAGTTACTTAACCCCGATTGCTTTAAAAAAAATACTAATCAACACAATGACAAACTGCAATTCTAGGGGATCAAAGATGAAGTAACCCAACTCCTGACAGAGGGGTGATGGGTGTAAAATGAAAATGAGAGGTACCTTTTTTGACATGGACGATGAAGGAATTTACTTTGCTTAAATATACATATTTACTACAGAGTTTTTGTTTTAATTATGAGAGTTATTGTGAGGGAGAGAGAGAATTCTGGTTAATAAAGAAAACATTTAAACCAGAGTGTTAGATTAGATCATCTGTAAGGTTCTTTTTGCTTAGACCCTGTGTTCCTTTAATTGAATGGGTGAATATAGGGAAAAGAGGGCTGATTTTGAATCTCACTTCAGATACTTCCTATCTATTTGGCCATCAGGAAATCACTTGACTTAAGCTTCTGTTCCTTCATCTGTAAAATGGGGATAATAATACCTATAGGATCTGCATCGTAGGGTTGGTTGTTTTGGGCATCAAATAAGATGTGTGTGTAGTATACCTCAGCTCACTAATGAATCAAGTTATTAAAACTTAAAACTTCATCAAGACTTGGGACACTCAGTATAAATGCTAGTTGTTATCCGAAAGTCTTACCTGGTCAATCTCCACCTCCCTTCTTATCACGCTCCCCTCTACTGAGTTTTCCAATACTCTCAGAAGGAAAGGGAACACAGTTGGTAGTTATTTTTCCTGCTTTGCCCTGCTCAGTGACTTTCCTACCAGGGCCCCATTCTTCCTGAATCTCCCTTCCCCAAGGAACTCAAATCTTCAGATTAGAGATTCCCTGCTAGAAGGTTGAACTCCTGATTCATGTTAGATCTAAAAACTACTGAGATAGTAAACTTTCAGCCTCCTTAGGTGAGGGATCTTTACAGGAGGTGTAGAGGGATTGAGAGGTCCTGCCAAAGTCCTACCCTTAGTTAATGACTGAGCCTTAATTAGAATGGAAAGAGGAGCATCATTATCTCTATAAGCTCAGAGGTTATCTTCAAAGGATTACTTTCACACAGGAGAGAAAAGGAAACGGTTATCACTTATGTAGAGCCTTCAGGTTTGCTAATCACTTTATAAATTTTATCTTACTTGATCCTCCTAACAATCTAATGAGATCATGCTATTATTAAACCCTTCTTACAAGGGAGGAAAATGAGGTTAGAGAGGTCAAGTGACTTGTCCATGGTCATATAGTTAGTATTTGCATTGGGATTTGAACTTATGTCTTCCTGATGCCAAGTTTAGCACTCTTTTCATTATACCACTTTCATAAGGATTTTTTTCTTCATGTCACAGAGAAGGTAACTGAAATTGCTTGGGTAACTTCTGACAAAATTATTTGTAGAAAGCCACAAGGTAAACTGAGTCAAGAAGTAGAGCCAACCAGACTATGCTAATTTCTCAATCTCTTTTTATGCTGAGTGAAGCTATCTATCCTACAGGACAATTTATAAGACAAAAACAAAACATGTTCTATGCAGATATCATTCACATTTCATCTTTTAGGCTGTAGATAGATGTGTAAGGAAAATGCCAACTGTCTCATTTATATTGCTAAGAGCTATGGCAAGAACAAAACCTACAACATGAAACAAAACCTGCAGAGAATAAATACTAACCATCTGTGAGTTATGGTACATGGATTTCATCATGGGGTTTTGGTGACATTAGATCTCAGAAGAGAAGGAGTCTTTCTGATGCTCATGAAGCTTACAGCAAGCAGAGATGGAATGATTGTCCCATTATCAAATGCTCCTGTTTTTAATTTCTCTCTAAAATATGATTTAGTTGAAAAGATTTGTCCTTGTTCTTTCTGCAAACAGGGGGCTGCCTGGTTTATGGAGAGCTTGGGAAATCAGTGTTCCCTTGAACCTTCTAAGGACTTGAGGCTTACTGCTCCATAGACTGATTTCTTTGGTGATTCCATCAAGATTCTAGGTGAAAAGACCTAAATGTGCTTTCAGGAGATTCAGAAATATAATCATTAGGATCATAGATTTAGAAGTGGGAAGGAACTTAAAGGTCATCTAGGTCCACCCCACCCTCATTTTTCAGTTGAGTAAACTGAGGCCCAGAGAAGTGATTTGCCTAAGGCCACTTGGTGTGTCAGTGGAAGGAAAGTTCTAATCTTCTAATTCAGGCTTTTATTCACTTGGACAACAGTAATAACCTCTTAATTGAGCTCCTGGCTGCCCATTTCTCCTCTTTTACCATCCTCTGGAACTACTGAAATAATTTTTTTTAGGGCACAAATCTGACTCCCACTCAAAAAACTTCTGGGTATTCCTGTTTTCTCAAAGATAAAATACAAACTCTTTAGAGTGGCATTTAATTAAAGTCATTTGTAATATGACCCCACTTATCTTTCCTTACTTATTTCACTGTTGTTCCAGAGTGCCCTCAACATTGCAGCCAACCTGACCTAACTTGTGTTTTCCAAATCTGGCATTCTATCTTAGAATGGGTATCGTACCGGTGAGTATGATAATGACAAATAGAAAAAGAATAAAAGGATTTCCATGTCATGGTAATATCCCAATTAAAATAAAACTTATTTTTAACAATTGTTTTTATAATTCAATTTTTAAAGTGCCCTACTGATGCCTTCACATCCATGCCTCTGTTCAGGTCCCCATGCCTGGAATGTGCTCTGTCATTTAGATGAATAGACTCTTTAGAATAAACTCTGTCATTTAGAAATCTCCATCCTCCTTCAAGGCTCAGTTATGGGCCACTTTCTATAGGAGGACTTTCTTGATCTCAATGATTAGTGCTATGCTTTTCCTCAAATAATTATGAATATGCCAATCCATTTAAAAATTGTCTCACTTAGATCCAGTTCATGTGTGAGTCAAGACATCATCCCCATGAGGTCACTGGTCCCCTTTGAGAATGAAGGCTAAACAACAACAGAAATAACAATAATAATTATAACTGGCATTTGTAAAATGTTTTAAGCTTTCTAAAGTGCTTTATAAATATCATCTTATTTGATCTTCACAACAACTTTGGAAGGAGGTGCTATTATCGTCCTCAGTTTACAGATGTGGAAGCTGAGACAGACAGAAGTTAAGTGACCTGCTCAGGGTCATACATCTAGTAAGTGCCTAAAGCAGGATATGAATCCATGTCTTCCTAACTCCAGGTCCAAACTGACCAGGCTCAGTCCACTGAGCCACCTAGTTGTCTAGAGACATAAATACTCCATTTGCATATTGTATCTCTTCAGTAGAATGTAAGCTCCTTGAAGGCTTCTCTTTGTATCTCTGGTACCTAACACAGGGTATGGCAAGTGGTTGCTGTTGTTCAGTTGTTTTTCAGTCGTGTCTGATTCTTCATGAGTCCATTTTGGGGCTTTCTTGGCAAAGATACTGGAATGGCTTGCCATTTCCTTTTTCAGCTCCCTTTTCAGATGAGGAAACTGAAGCAAAGACTCAAGTTACTTGCTCAGGGTCACACAGCTAGTAAATGTCTGAGGCTGGATTTGAACTCAGGTATTCCTGACTCCAGGTCTAGCACTCCATCATTTCACTACCTAACTGCCCCCAGCACATGGCTGACACTTAAAAGATGTTTATTGGATTGGATTGATTTCTAGGACACTGGACTGCTGCAATGCAACCTGTTATAGCATGGGATTCATTGCAATCTCTATTCCTCTTTGACCTTGTTTTAGTGTGGGTAATTATCAAAAATGCCTTATTAAAATTATACTGGAGTTTTACTTATAATATGATCTCATGTCCTGGACCAAGAAAATCATTATTCAAAATCATTTGAATCTGAAACTTGGCAACTAAGTAGGTAATGCTAGTCTAGTCTTTGCTTCCCTTCCTTTCCTTTTCCTTCTCTTCTTTTCCCTTTTGTTTATTTATTTGCTTACTTTTTGAGACAGCCTTCCTATTTCTTCCACTCAACAGTCTCGATTCTACTATGGATTAGTAGAGAGATTTCAACCTGCTCCGTGTCCAACTTGACCTGATTCACCTCTCTTTTAAGTTAGGAAAAGGGCCCTAAGGCCCTTTGCTCCCTTTGTAGGCTGACTCCTGGTTAATTCTGGTCCTATTGTAGCTTAGAACCTCTGAATTCAAGTAATCCATCAGTTTCAGCCTTCTCAGTACTAGAGATTATTGGCATGTGCCAACACATTGGTTGATTCTAGGTTATTTTCAATCAGTAAATATTTATCAAGTATCTACTATGTGGGTGACGTTAAATTCATTATACTGGATTAAGTAAGAACAAAAAGAACATCCAAATTGAAGTTATAATCTAATTAATTGTAGATAAAATTTGGATGCAATATTAAAGACACTTGTCTTGACATTGTCAGTCTTGGGAAGAACAGCAGTGGATTTGGCCTTGGTAGACTTGATTTGGAGTCAGGGCTAGGAACATCTCCAAGACTTAATTTCCTTATCTGTAAAATGAGGGTAATAATACTTATATTATCTTCCTCATAAAATTCTTTTGAAGAACACTCTGATAAATTTTTAAGTGCTAATTAACTATGAGTGACCATTATTATTGTTGCTCCAAGCAGTAAAAAACAAACATGTTTACTGCATTAAATGTCATAAACACAGCACACATACATGTAATGCTATATACACACCAGTTACTCAAAGAACATTTATTAAACTCTTACTACATGACCTTTCCCTTCGAGAGAAACAAAAGCAGATCTCTCACTGAACCAGTTTCCTCCAAACTGAATTTTTTTGTAAATGGAGAAATCAAATTAGCCAAAAAAGAAATGTCAGTGGGTATTTTGGAGAAAATCAGGAGCCTGGCTTGAAGTACTCATCCTGTCTTTGTGAGATGAGAGCCAAGTTACCAGATTGTGGTACAAGCTGTGATTTTGTTAATTTACGGCAGTTGTACGGGTGAAAAAAACTTCTGCTCATGATTCTCTTTCTACTGGCATGTTCCTCATGCCCACAGCCCTGTATTATATAAAGCTGTTGGGACAGGGGACAAAAATGCTGTGGGAATTTAGGAAAACCAGCAGTGGGAACCAGTCCATGTCCCCTGAGCGTGTGCTGTCCTTAAGGACACCAAGACTCACATGTTTTAAGAACCTGTAAATGGAGCAGCTTATATGGGACATGCAGGTTTTAGTAGAAATCAGTTGCAGGCCATGCTATGAGGTCACAGGATGAAATACAGAGAGGGAATGTCATTCAGACAGTCAACAAGCGTTTATCAAGTGCTTTCCCCATACTGCATTGGTGGAGGGAATTTCCTTCTCTGGGAGTCCAGTGAATTCTCACATCTACTGCCTATCCTTTCTCCTTCCCTCAAACTCTTTTTTTTTTTTTTGCTTTTTGGAGGACAGTTGGGGTTAAGTGACTTGCACAAGGTCACACGGCTAGTTTTTTTTTGTGTTGTGTCTGAGGTCGGATTTGAACTCGGGTCCTCCTGACTTCAGGGTCTGTTACTCTATTAACTGCACCACCTAGCTGCCCCCTCCCCCAAACTCTTAAGTGCCTTCAATTTCTTCATTTTTGAAATATGAGATGATTATTCTCTGCCTCTTTCCCTAATTATCTTCAAAACTCAGCTCAAATACCACCTTCTGTGGGAGACTCATTCCTGGTCCTCCAGAATGCTTCTGCATTTTCTACTGAGATCATCATCCAGCTACTTTGTGTTTTTCTTTCATATACCTAGTTACTTACATGCCATCTCCCCCATTAGAAGTTGAGCTCCTTGTGGACAGAGACTGTTTTTTGACTTTCTTTGTATCCCTATTATTTATTATTACTTGGCACACAGGATGAGTAGTTATCAAAAAATACTTCATTATATCACACTACAGTTTTGCTAAGAGTATGTTGTTTAGTTGTTTTTAGTCATCTCTGACTCTTGGTGACCCCATTTGGGGTTTTCTTGGCAAAGATACTGGACTGATTTGCTATTTCCTTCTCAAGTACATTTTAGAGATGGGGAGACTGAGGCAAACAGGGTTAAGTGACTTGCCCAGGGTCATGTAAATTAGTAAGTTCCTGAGGACAGATTTGAACTCAGGTCTTGCTGCCTCCAGGCCCAGTGTTCTAGCCACTGCCCTATTTGCTAAGAGTATGGTCTCTCATGTTATAAACGTGGGTTGACTAATAATAACACTTGTACTTACTTTACAGTTTTGTTTTATGACTCAATCCTTTGACAGGTTCTTAGAGGTGAGGGTGGAGCTATGTTGATGGGGGGAGGAAGAAGGAGATAAAATTCCGCCAAATGTCATGTGGGTTTGGATGAACTGTTTTCCAAAAGAAGACCAAAAGAAACCTTCCATCCCTATGTGACTTTGGAAAGCATATGACTATATACCCTGCAGATCTGGATATAATAGGGGATTCTGAATTTTCAAATTAGAGACATCATCATCATCCTAATTATCATCAGCAACATCTTGATGCTTCGTATTTCACTTGCAAGAAAGATACTTGTCCTTGACATGCACTTGGTGGTTTTTTGTTTTTATTTTTACAAAAGGGCGGGTGAGGAGGGTAAATGTACATGTGTGTGTGGGATTGTCCTAATGTTGTATACAAATGTATACTCACTCTGCCTCATGACTTTTGACTTGTGTATGGGAGTGAGCTCACCTTGAAATATCAGAAACCAAAGACCAAATGACTAGAGAACCTTAGAATCATAAAGTTTTACTGGAACTGGAGAGAAATAACATCTAGTCCAATTTTCTCATATAAAAGATGAAGAAAGTGAGGTCGAAGGAGTCTGAATGATTCCTAAGTTCACCCTCCATAGTGACAGAACCAAGACCTTTTAATATGTAGAATAGTTCTGTTCTCCCTAAGACCACAGTTAAACAGTCATTTTCTTACTTTACCTAGGAGCTTCAAAATTAGTCCTTTTACTGGAGTTGATTTTTAAAAAGTGGATAGTGACATTTTATATAAATTGTATTTATAAATCTGCTTACTGTGTTAGTAGGAGAAGTGATGGGAGCCTGGGTCCAGTGGAACAGGCACCTAAAGATATATAGCCACCATCAGAATGTACCTCCTGGAAGTTTTAAGGCGAGTTCTGAGCCCCACAAGCCACACTGGAGTTTCTATTTCTGGGGGTTTGTAAGAGGCAGACCAGTTCAATGTTTGTTTTATAGAAGTAGGTGTGTAATATTCCAGAATTTGGGCAGGGGTTGTATGTGTATGCATATGAAAAAAGAATTGGATTGCTAGTACGTTTTCTTAGTGGTTTCATTAAAAACAAAACACTTAAAACTGGGAGGGGCCTTACTGGTTGAATCGCTAAAATGGGCATAATAATATCTGTACCCACCTCACTAGGCTATTATTTTGAGGCTTAAATAAGATTTTGTATAGATAGGACTTTATAAACCTTAAGAGTGTTAAATCTCAGTTGTTATTATTT
Organism: Petaurus breviceps papuanus; assembly: GCF_028583685.1. Classification (NCBI taxonomy): domain Eukaryota; kingdom Metazoa; phylum Chordata; class Mammalia; order Diprotodontia; family Petauridae; genus Petaurus; species Petaurus breviceps. The sequence continues at coordinate 8,264,590 of NW_027187308.1, forward strand.
TAAGAATAATTATGATTAGGAAGATAATCATGTTTTATAAATTTGAGAACTGGTTGAAAACAACAACATAGCACTGAAATGCCAGATCTCCTTGACAGTCAGACAAGGTCTCTGAGCTGACATAAGGAGGCCATGAAAAGCTCTACAGCTACTGCCTTGTCTGTGGGAATTCTCTGTGCACAGTTCTTCTGGGGGTTGTGTACAATCACTTCATGCTGACCTGACACGAAGAGTAACAGTTTTACCATTCCTATGGTGCAATATTGCAGTTTATTAAAAAATAAAAAAGTTTAGCCTCAATGCCTTCATATACTTTTTTCTGGTTTATTGGCACTTTTTGCTAGTAAAGTATGTTTTCAATTATTCTTAAAATGTGATTCAACCTACTTTGAGAAAGTCCAAGATACATTATTTTTCTTGATAGGATCACATACATCCTAGTTTCACTGAGACCTAAGATAGATCTGACTTATTTCAAGTGGCCAGAGAGGGCATAAGGGCTCACATAAGAAAGGCGAAGAATAATTTTGGTGATATTAATAGCTAAAAAATAACAGAAGCCAACTGTTCATTCTGGACTGGTTATAAGCATGGCTATAAATGGCTAAATTCTAAAACCCAAGGGGAAAAAAGAGACTCCTTGGAAAACAATAATAAAGGGAAAATATTGGCTTGAAATTATCTCCTTTTCCTCAGATACAGATTTCTTCATACTTTTACAAGTTAATCAGAGTGATACTGAACAGATTCCTAGACCTGGAGGCAAGACCTAGGTTTAAATCTTGTCTTTTATGCTTCCTACTTCTTCTTACTTGTGTGACCATTGGCATATCATGGAATCTCTTTGAATATCACCTTTTCTCATCTTTAAAATTAAAAATGCCTGTAGTACTTATCTCTCTGACTTGTGAACGTCAAATGAGATGTGCTATATAAAGGGCTTTGTAAATGTAAATGCATTATAAAGATACCAGTTATTCTTTAATAATAATAATACAGTACAGAAAGAAGATACTAAATCATAGACTTAGTGAGGCTAAAAAATGACATTTTTTGTATCCCTTATTGGAATAATAACTATAAAATAATACATAGTACTTTACACACAGAAAGATGAAGAGGGTAAATCCTAACTCAATATTGGAAAAAGGCTGTTGTTTTCCTAGATGTTGAGGAGGGATGGTGGATGAGGTGACTAGATAAAGATGGGCTGTACTCTTTGCTAACAAAGTCAACAAGCATTTATTAAGCACTTACTATATACCAGATGCTGTGCTAAGTGCTAGAGGTGGCAGTAAAAAAGGGGACTAGTAAAAGGGGACCTAGACATGGGCAGCTGGGTGGCTCAGTGGATAGAGGGCCAGGCCTGGAGTGAGGAAAACCTGAGTTTAAATCTGACCTGAGACACTTATTCGCTGTGTGATCCCGGGGCAAGTTACTTGACCCTGTTTGCCTCAGTTTCCTTATCTGTAAAATGAATTGGAGAAGGAAATGGAGAACCACTCCAGTATCTTTGCCAAGAAAGCCCCAGATGGGGTTGTAAAGAGTTGTACATGACCGAAAACCGACTGAATAAGAGAGTAACCAGGCAGCTGGAAAGACACTTTTCATACTCCTGTCTATCATGAAAGGCTAATCAAGTTCAAAGGAAATAGAAGGTGTTCAGCAAGCTTACATGTATTGGTATGAGGCATCAATTGGTGAGCATTTACCAAGCACCTGCCAGGCACTGTGCTAAATGCTGGGAATACAAAGAAAGACAAATGTTAGTCCTGCTCTTGTGGAGCTCACATTGTAATGGGAAAGACAATGGTTTTGGACAAACAAGATATACAAGATACATTAGAGATAATCAGTAGAGGGTGGATGTTAGTGTTAAGAGGGATCAGGAAAGGCCTTTATAGAAGATAAAATTTTATCTGGGACTTGAAGGAAGCCAGGGAAGCGTAGAGGTAGAGTAGATTATTGGTGCAGCACATTGGAAAGGGTATCTGACATAGTGACTGTGTTGGCTGGTTTTGCTTAATACATTTTCTTTGTTGGTTGGGGATTTTTGAGGGGAAGTGAGAAGAGGGTGGGAAGAAGAAGGCATAGAAGGGGTGATAAATATCTAGAAAAGACAAATAAAAAAGCAAAAATAAAATAATTTTAAAAACTTAAAATTTATGATTCCATGATCCAATTATGTGTTAGTAGTATAGTAAATACTATGTTAGGTGCATCTAGGTATTTAAAGGAAATGTAATTGAATTACAGGGGGAATTAGACAACAAAATGATTATGTTTAGTAACTTTAATGTTCCCTTTTCAGAATCATATAAAAAGTAATAAAAAGATAAACAAGGAAGAAGTTAAGGATCTGGATAGTTTATTTATTTACTTTTAGGAAAATTAGATGTATTCTGGGAATAACTGAATGGGGAAAAACACATATTGTTCAGTTGTGCATGGCATCTTTACAACAATTGCCCATGTTCTAGGTCATAAAAATGCATAAAAGATTAAGAAAAGCAGAAACATTAAATATCCTTTATTTGCCACAGTACAATAAACTGATGTCAGTTAATAAATAAATATTTATTAATAGCCTGGTACTGTGCTAAAATGCTGAGGATACAAAGAAAGAAAAAGACAATCCTTTCTCTCAAGGATCTCACAGCCTAATGGGAAAGACAGCATGGAAACATCTACATATAAGCAAGCTATAAAGACGATAAATTGGAAACAATCAATAGAGAAAAGACATTTGAAGAAAGGGTTCAAACCCAAATTGTGACAAAATAATATCATCCTAAAAATTGTTGAGTCAAAGAACAAATTAGAACAGCAGATAATTTCATCAAAGAAAATTACCACTTCAAGACAATATACCAAAACTTTTGGGATAGAGCTAAATCAGTCCTTAGGGAAAATGGCTATCTCTAAACACTTAGATAACAAATATAGCAAATGAATATACTGTACACTTTTTCTAGTTGTCTGACATTGGGTAAGTCACTTAATCCTGTTTACCTCAGTTTCCTTATCTGTAAAATGAGCTAGAGAAGGAAATTGCAAACCACTTCAGGATCTTTGTCAAGAAAACCCCAATCGGGGTCACAAAGAATCAGACAAGACTGAAACAACTGAACAACAACAAAAATAACCTGGTCTCTTTCTACCTTTCTGATCTTTTTACACCTTTTGTCTCCTACTAGTTTGTGATCCAGATATATCAGCCTCTTTGCTGTGTCTCACATGGGACTCTCAGTCTCCTGATTCTGGTCACTTCCACTGGCACCCCCCACCTCTGAACCTCTCTCCTTCCTCATCTACAACTCTTAGCTTTTCTGGCTTCCTTTGAGTCTCAGCTAAAAGGATCATCTTCTACAAGGAGCCTTTCCCAATCCTCCTTAACATCAGTGCCTTACCTCTGATGTTATCCAGCTTATCCTGTATAAATCCTATTTGTGTCTTCTATAAGTTGTCTCCTCTAGCAATTGAACACAGGAAATATTTTTTGCCTTTCTTTGCATAACCAGTGCTTGGTATAATATTTTTTACATTGACAATTTGGTTTTACTCTCTTTTGTTGTGTTAAGTAAATGGTTCATAGTAGGACATTAATAAATGCTTGTTGATTGACTGTATAGCAGGATACAAAATTAATAGACAAACATCACCATCTATTCTGTATATTACCAACAAAATCCAACAGGACAAACTAGAAAAAGAAATTTCTTTAAAAATAACTAGAGATCTATAAAGTATCAAGGAGTCCACTTTCAAAGGAACATGTAGGAATTATATGAATATACTAAAACACTCTTTACAAATTAAAAAAACCCTTAAATTTAGACTATGCTAACATAATAAAAATGACAATGCTACTTAAATTAATTTATAGATTATGCTATATCAATCAAACTGCCAAAGGGTGACTTATAAAACTAGACAAAATAATAGCGAAATTCATTTGGAGGAAGAAAATATTAAGGATCTTAAGGGAACTAATTGAGAAAACTGGAAAGGAAATAGGCATAGCAATATCAGATCTTTAAGTATGTGAAAGAGGAACAATCATCAAAATTCTGTTACCAGTTGAAACATAGATGAGTTGATCTCACATTTTAGCAATACAGAGTGGCTAAACCATTATGGTTGAATTTTGGGTTATTAACTCAAGTCTGGTAGAATTTAAACTCTTTGAGATCAGAAACATTTTAATATTTTAATTTTGAATCACCAACACCTGACTCAATGACTTTGACAAAGTGTTGTTGTTCAGTGATTTTCATTTGTGTCTGACTCTTGTTGGCCTCATTTGGGGTTTTCTTGGCAAAGATATTGGAGTAGTTGGCCATTTCCTTCTCCAGATCATTTTACAGATGAGGAAATTGAGGCAAACAGGGTTAAGTGACTTATATAGCTAGAAAGAGTCTGAGGCGAGATTTGAACTTATGAAGATGAGTCTCCTCACTCCAGGCCTGGAAGTCTATCCATTGTGTCGCATAGTTGCCCCAGCTGACAAAGTAGATGCTTAATTATTGAATTTAATTGTCCAACTGGATTTTCATCCTCAAAATTGATTGAGGGTCTCTGCCTAGACTTTAATCACTGAATGGGTTTGCCTTAGACAAACTGAGACCTGGGAAAGATATTAGCTTGAAAAGACCAGGGTTTCCCATTGCATCTGGGGTCATCTCCAGTTGTCTTGGCCTGTGTCTTGTCACTGGAATCTGATGACTCTGGAGGAGACAGTGAGGCTGATGACTGAACAGCACTGCCTCACTTAAATCCAATTCACTTGAAAGTCAAGACATCACCTTTCTGATGTCATTGGTCCTCTTCAAGGACAAAGGACAAATAACAACAAATTCTTTGTTACCTAGCTCTTTCACTCACCAAAGAATGACACAATTTCCCTCTTAGTGGTACTAGATCTCAAACTATACTAACAAGCAATAATCATTGAAATTCTCCCTTAAAATTAAAATACAAAAGAATTGGTCATCGCATTTTAGCATTTCAAAGGGGCTGAACAATTATGTCCATGGATTAGGTACACAAAACCCAGAAGTATTTGAACAAAATAGCTTAAGTGGATGATTGTTGAATGTAATTCTGTCTTAAAGGCAAGTTCAAGCCAAGACACAGTCCAAGACAATAAGGAGTGACATCTGAAAAACCCTGAGAGGAAAATGTAAATATTTCACCAAAATGAAATGTAGCCACCTCCTTTTATCAGAAAGGTCAGAAGAAAGAAAATTGCATCAATGGGGAGGGAATGCCTAAGTGGATTTTTCTCACAAATGAATAACAGTGGACAGATTTGGAATGTGCCATTCTCCTCTGCTAAAGATGTTTTTCCACTCTTGGCCTTCCAAAACCCCAAGTTCAAAGCTTCATTACTACTTTTTTATGTAAGAGCAAATTGACCACAGTCCTATTAGAAAAAGACATGAGTCAGTGGATTTGGCTTTTTCTCTCTTTGCTGTGTTCCTTGGAAAGGAAAGTTTTTAAGCAAAGAAAAGCAGAGTAAGATTTACTTTCTTTGTATCATTTTCTTGAGGGGGTGTCTCCTATGTGAAATATTAAAGCCAGGGGGGAAATAATAGCAATAGGAAAAAAGAACTGGAATTTTTATGATGTCTTTCCAACTTTTAAAACAAGAATAAAGCCCACCAGATCTCCAGTGAAGTACATTCTTATTACACTCATTCTAGAAAGAGATACATTGAGGCACCCAGTAGTGAGGTCATTTCTCTACTGGCCTCCTTCTTCCCCAATCCTCCTCCCCTTCATCTCAACTGTGTCCTTTGAAGAGTTTGGAATTCAAAGGTTTGGATTCTAGCTATCTGTTTTGATTATATTCATATTTGAAATTGAGAACCTCAAAGAGTTATCCAGTATATTTGAGAGATGTAATTTTCTGGCTTAGGAAATATTCTCTTTAACAATATTCTTATGGTAGAGTGGAAAGAAGACTTATTTGGAGAAGGAGAATCTGAATCTCAATCCTGGAGCTATCACTTAGTACCTGGGTGACTTTGGGTCACCTAATCTGTCACCCTCTATTTCCTCATCAATAAAATGAGCACAAAGCCTCTAAAGTCTCTTTAAGCCTTTGCTTCATATGATAATACTATATAATATTATGATAATTATATAATATTAAATGATAATACATCCATATGGTAATATTATAACTGGATTGACAGTTTTCTTTCTTTTTATTTATTTACTTATTTTGTTTGCTTTTTTGGAGGACAACTGGAGTTAAGTGACTTGCCCAAGGTCATACAGCTAGTTTTTTTGTGTGTTCAGTGTCTGAGACAGGATTTGAACTCAGGTTCTCCTGACTCCAGGGCTGGTGCTCTATTTACTGTGTCACCTAGATGCCCCTGGATTGCCAGTTTTCAAACAATTAGAATACAAGACAGCAAAATATTACTCATTCTGAATCCTCATGGAAGAAATTACTAGTATGTGCTTGAAATTTCTGGACAGCCAAAAGTTTATTCCTATAAGCATTGAATTAATTTTGTTATTTTAGGGATGAGAGCCTTTCCGCAATATATTAGACACTTAAAAAACATCATATGTAAAAATGGATTTGTGATTTTATTCACATGGGGACTACCTCTGTTAGTATCTATTGAAACCCATCTCTGACTTGTCAGACCATTTGCTTTTTCTGTGTGTCCTCTCAGAAATCCTCCAGGAGCATAAATCAAAGATCTGATTTTGTCAGTGTGGATGTTTTTTCTATCAAAGCGGATGATAATTCTGTGACCTAGTAGAATCATAATTGTATAGGCAAATACATATAATAGAACCTATTTACTCTTACTTTATATACAATTATAGCAACTTGGTTGCTTTCATTTCCAAACCCATAATAGATAAAAAGAATCATAAAAATAGTCAATTGGATTTAAAAACTTGTCTTTGTGGCATCATTATGTATATTAATGAGTGTTGTTGTTCAGTCATTTCAGTCATGTCTGATATTTGCGACCCCTTTTGGGGTTTTCTTGGCAATGATACTGGAATTGTTTGTGATTTCCTTATCCAGTTCATTTAGCAGATGAGGAAACTAAGGCAAACAGGGTTAAGTGACTTGCCCAGGGTCACACAGCTAGTATCCGAGGGCAGATGATAACTCATGAAGATGAGTCTTCCTGATTCTAAGCCCAGTGCTCCATCCACTGTGCTACTTAGCTCCCCCAATTAATAAATGTACTATACTGTGATAGAATGATGAATTCAAGGCCCTATTGAGGCATGTAGGACTGTTTGTACCTACCCTAAACAAATTTTTAGTTTTTGTGTCACCTTTTTTTTTTTTTTTACATCAAATGCTTTATTAACTTCAAGTTTACATCATTCATTTCTGGAAGATTTTGAGTTACAAATTTTCTCTTCGTTTTTCCTCTACCCACCACCCCAAAATAATGATCCCACAGGATATCCCCTCTTCCAGTCTGCTCTCTCCCATATCTTCTCCCATACACTCTCCTGACTTTACAGTAGGGCATGGTGGACCTCTATGCCCCAGTGACTGTATGTCTTATTTCCTAGTTACATGTAAAATAATATTAATAATAGTATATATATATATATATATATATATATATATTTTAAACATTTGATTTTAAAACTTTGAATTCCAGATTCATTCCCTTCCACGCTTGTCACCCACCCTTACTGGGAAGATAAGCAATTCAGTATAGGTTGTATGTGTGTAGCTAATGCAAAACATCACCATAGTAGATATATTGTAAAAGACTGATTATATTTCCCTCCCTCCTATCCCACCTCCCACTTGTTCTATTCTCTACTTTGATGCTGTCCCTTTTCAAAAGTGGGTGCTTCCAACTTCTCTCCCTCTAGCCTGCCCTCCCTTCCATCATCCCCCCTCTCATCCCCTTTGCCCCTACTCTCCTGTAGGGTGAGATACCCTATTTAGTGTGTATGTCATTCTCTCCCTAAGCCAAATTCAATGAGAATAAGGTCGACCCATTCCCTTTTGCCTTCCTGTTCTTCCCTTCCATTGTAACCATTTTCCCTTGCCTTTTCTATATGAGATAGTTTACCCCATTCTGTCTCTTCCCACCTCTTCTCATTATATTCCTATCTCACCTCTCAATTTCACCTTTAAAGTATCATCCCATCATATTAAATTTGTCCTGTGCCCTCTATCTATGTATACCTGTACACACACACACACACATATACACATTCACATATGTATTCATATGCCCAAATACACTCCTATATAGACATATGTATGTATGTATATACACACATGTATATATTCATATATACATACATACATATATAGATAGATAGATAGATAAACACATACATTCCTATTCCCTTCAAATATTCTCATACTGAGAAAAGTTTCATCAGTTACAATTATGTTTTGTCCATGTAGGGATATAAATAGTTCAACTTTGATAAGTTCCTTATGATTTATTTTCCCTGTTTACCTTCTCATGCGTCTCTTGATTCCTGTATCTGAATGTCATATTTTCTACTCAACTCTGGTTTTTTTCATCAAGAATACCTGAAAGTCCTCTATTCTACTCAATGACCATATTTTCCCCTGAAACATGATACTCAGTTTTGCTGGGTAGGTGATTTTTGGTTTTAATCCCAGCTCCTTTGACCTCCAGAATGTCATATTCCAAGCCCTTCGATCCCTCAGTGTAGAAGCTGACAGATCTTGGGTTATCCTGATTGTGTTTCCACAATATTCAAATTGTTTCTTCCTGGCTGCTTGTAATATTTTCTCCTTGATCTGGGAATTCCGGAACCTGGATATAATATTCTTAGGAGTTTTCTTTTGGGGAACTTTTTTCAGGAGGTGATTGGTGGATTCTTTCAACCTCTATTTTGCCCTCTGGTTCTAAAACATCAGGGCAGTTTTCCTTGAGAATTTCTTGGAGGATGATTTCTAGGTTCTTTTTTTGATCATGGCTTTCAGGTAGTCCAATAATTTTTTAATTATCTCTCCTGGATCTATTTTCCAGGTCAGTGGTTTTTCCAGTGAGATATTTCACAGCCTTCTATTTTTTCATTTGTTTGGATCTGTTTAACAGCATCTTGATTTCTCATAAAGTCATTAGCTTCCATTTGCTCCAATCTAATTCTGAAGGAATGATTCTCTTCAGTGAGCTTTTGAGATTCTTTTTCCATCTGGCAAATTTGGCTTTTTAAGGCATTCTTCTCTTCACTGCCTTTTTGACCCTCTGTTGCCGTTTGAGTTAGTCTATTTTTTTAAGGTGTTATTTTCTTCAGTCAGGTTGTTGACTCTCATTTCATAATTTTCTTACATCATTCTCATTTCTCTTCCCAATTTTTCCTCCACTTCTCTTATTTGTTTTTCAGAATCCTTCTTAAACTCCTCTATGGCCTGTAACCAGCTCATATTTTTCTTGGAAGCTTTTGGTGCAGGAGTTCTGACTTCACTGTCTTCCTCCTATTCCATGCTTTGATCCTTTTTGTCCCCAAAATAGGAGTGTAAAGTTGGGTTGCTCTGTTTTCTTTGCTTCCTTTGCCTGCTCATGTTGCCCCTCAATTACTTGACTTTTGGGCATTTTGCCACAGTAGGACTCTGCTCCCAGACAGGGGAGCTTTGACCTAAATGCTGGGGTTTTCTCAGCTGCTGGGTACCCTTTCTGAAGCCTCCACACACTCTGGCAAGCTGGTCACACACCCCAGGACCTCCACTTTAGACTGTAATCCAGATCCAAGCAGATTAAAGCAAGAGTGATTACCCCTCAGACTGGTTGCTTGGTCCCCCTACAATCTTCAGGCCAGGAGCTGAAAGCAGTCATGTGGCTATGGCTGCATGGCCACAGGGCCTCAGCGGATTCTCACCCCAGGGGCAAAGTCCTACCACACTCTTGAATTACTGAATCCCAAAGTACACACTGTACTGACCTCTCACTTTGTCCTTAGCATCTATGTGTTGATAATTCTGGAAACTGCCACAGCTGCTGGTGATCTCAAGTCCCTTCAGCCAGCGGCTGGTCAGGCCTGAGGTTAAAACCTTAGGCTCAGGCCAGGCTGGGTTTGGCTCTGAGAGCACTGCACTGGTTGCTTGCTGCTGTTCTGCCAGGCTGTCCTCAGCAGGAGGTTAGCTTCTCTGTGTCATTTTGTGGGCTTGGTAGCTCCAAAGTTTCTTCAGAGTCACATGAATTGGAAGAGGTGGAAGCTGGAACCCCATGGAAGTCCTGTTTCTACTCCACCATCTTGACTCTGCCCCCCCCCCCCTTGTATCTCCTTTTCAAAGAGATTTTCTAGCTTTCCCCTTGATATCAGGTTGTTAGCTATAACTTTTTTTGTGGCTGTCTATATACCCACTTTTAGCAGTATCTTCAGATCCTTTATTCACTATTTTTCATTTGTTGCAGCCTTTGTGAACACTTTAAAAAAAGTGGCTATAACTCTGCGTGAAATAAGAGTAAGCAGACCTAAAGTGAAGGTGCAGGTACTATCCTTTGACTAGACTGCCTAAGTTTGAATAAACAGACTTTGTTACCTTGTTCTTCATTGTTTATAATCTTTTTTTTTCTTTTTGGAGGGCATTTGGGATTAAGTGACTTGCCCAAGGTCACATGGCTAGTATCTGTTAAGTGTCTAAGGCAGATTTGAACTCAGGTCCTCCTGACCCCAGGGCCGGTGCTGTATTCACTGCCCCATCTAGGCACCCCTATAATATTTTTTTCACTTATTTCTCAATTCTCAGTCATATTCTAGATACTTACGGTTACTGTCCAGCCTAGTTCCAGATAATAAGGTGTTACTATAAAATACACTCAACCCTAAAGCTACACTGAACAGAATTTAAACTTAAGCTTTAAACTACAAGATTCAGAAGTCATATCTGGCCATATTCCTCTGGCCATGTCTTCCTATCACAGTGTCAATTTTAATTGCATTGGCAAAAAAAAAAAAGGAAATGCTATAGAAATTTTTAAGGGATGAATATTGAATAACAAAGGAATTGGGCTTGCTCTTTTTGGTCTCAGAGGGAGAGATGAGTGAAAAGGGCAGGATCTGGCTTAATCTAAGTTAAAATGTTCTAATGCAGAATTGTATGTCTAATATAGCTATTGATTGATACAGCTATCTAACATAGCAAGTAAACTTTTTGCTATCCAGAAATTTCAAGGACATATAATTTTTTTCCTGAGGATTCAGAATGAGTAATATTTTGCTGTCTTGTATTCTAAATGTTTGAAAACTGGCAATTCAGTTATAATATTACCATAGGAACATAAAGTGAAGGCTTGAAGGAACTTTAGAGGCCATGTGCTAATTTTACTGCTGAGCAAATAGAGGCTGACAGGTTAGGTGACTCACCCAAGGTCACTCAGGTACTAAATGATAGATCCAGGATTAATAAAGATTGCAGATGGAGAGTTAGACTTTAGACCTTTGGGGTCATTTAATTCAATCACCTCATTTTACAGAGGGAGAAACTGAGGATTAAGTATGTTAAATGACTTGATCTAAGGCACCAGTAGAGCCCAAAGTAGAATAGCTGGTCTCAGGAGGCAGCAGGTTCTCCATCACTGGGGATATTACCTGGAGGTTACATGACTATTCTTCAGTGATAGAGGGATTCTTGTTCAGACATAGGCCAGGCCCTTTCATCTCAGAGATTCTGTGATTAGACATTTCCTGCAAGAGACAGCACTTCTAAAAATTTGTTTTAAGGTCTTTCCTTTGGTATTAAGTAGGAGGGATACAAGGCATCTGGATAGAGTACTGGGCCTGGAGTCAGGAAGTATGTTGTTGTTCAGTAGTGTCCAACTTTTTGTAACCCCATTTGGGGTTTTCTTGGTAAGATATTGGAGTAGTTTGCCATTTTCTTCTCCAGCTCATTTTACAGATGAGGAAACTGAGGCAAAGAAGGTTAAGTAACTTGGCCAGGGTCACACAGCTAGTAAAAGTGTCTGAGGCCAGATCTAAACTCAGGAAGATGTCTTCCTGACTCTAGACCCAGTATTCTATCCCTGCACCCCCTAACTGCCCCTTAATAAATAGTTATGAATTAAAACAGGAAGAAGTTATTACAAAAAACTAGTACAGTTTCCTCAAGAACTAATGCCAGACTAATTTTATATAACTGGTAGATTAGGAGAATGCTATGAGAATTTTGTAGATATAGAATGCTGTATAATTTTCTAGATTTTAGACAAGCACTTGACAAAATAATGCTATTCTTTTCCAAAAGATGGAGAGATTGGGCAAAATCATAGGATAATTAGAGGGATACAAAATTGATTTATGGTTAGATTAGAAAAGTTCAATGATTAATGACTCATTAGCAGGGAGGAAGTCTCTAGTGGAGTGCCCCAGGGCTCCACCCTTGGAGCTTTTTAATCAATAACTTGAATAAAGGCATAGATGGATGACATGATCAAATCTGTAGATGACATGAAGCTAGAGGGATGATGGCTAACACACTGGATGAGTTAGAACCCTCAGTAATGGTAAGAGAGAATCAAGGTTAGTATTGGTCTAGGAAGCTCTCAAGTAAGGAAACACTTTCTACCAATGGAGTCTGGTACCTTCTTTTCAATGCCTAGTGTTAGAATTGCCTTAAAGCAATGAGTGGTTAATGACTTGCCTAGGGTCACATAGTTGGTCTATGTCAGATACAAGACTTGAACACAGGTATTCTTGGCTCAGCAGCTGCTCTTTATCCATTAAGCCATATTTTTTCTTGATCCTTTAAAAAAACCCTTTTCACACCAAATAATAATAATAAACACTAATTTTTATGAACAGTTTTCAGATAGAGGTATCATATTTAAAATACAGAAAGAACTTTGTCAAATCTACAAGAATATAAGTGATTTCCCAATTGATAAATGGTCAGAGGATATGAACAGGGAGTTTTTCAATGAAGATATAAAAATTTATAGTCATATAAAGAAATCTCTAAATCATTATTGATTATAGAAATGTAAATTAAGCCAACCTTGAGATATAATTTTACACTTACCAGATTGTCTAAAATGATTGAAAGGGAAAGCAAAAGATGTTGGAGGGGATGTGGAAAAATTGGGAAACTAATTCATTTTTGGTGGAACTGTGAACCAATCCGACTATTTTGGAGAACAATCTGATATTATGCTCAAAGGGTTATCAAACTACCTATAGTCTTTGATCTAGTAATACCACTACTAGGTCTATTTCCAAAGATGATTAAGAAAAAAGGAAAAGAACTTATATGTTCTAAAATATTTATAGCAGCTCTTTCTGGTGGCAAAGAACTGGAAATTGCAGGGATGCCCATCAATTGGAGAATGGCTGAACAAGTTGTGGCATATGATCTTATGGAATACCACTGTGCCAAGAAATGATGAACTAAATGATCTTAGAAAAACAGGGGAAAGACTTGCACACTCTTCATTAGAACAAAATGAGCAGAACCAAGAGAACATCATATAAAGTAACAGCAATATTGTTTTAAGAGCAATTTTGAGTGAATAAGATATTTTTGACTATTTTAAATACCCAAATTAACTATAAAGGACATATGAAGAAAGATGCTATCTGCATTCAGAGAAAGAACTGGTAGATAGGAGTATGTATAGAATGATTTTACACACATGTGTATATGTGTATATTGTGTATACATATATAATATACCTGTGTGTGTACACATGCACACCTATTGGTGTCAAATGGTAGCTATCTTTAGGTTGTTGGGGAGATCAGGGAACAAAAAAATTAGAAATAAAATAAATTTACATGATAATTTTGACACATTTTTAAAAGGAATCGCGAGTTTTGCATAGTAGATTTGTAGTTTCATGTGCACTTTTTTATTGTATTATGTTATGGAAATGTTTGTTTTATTCCATAAATTAAAAATAAAATAAACAAAAAATAAACTAGAAATAATAAATAATAATAAACACCTGATCTGTAACTTAATTTTATAGAATTTTTTGGGAGTTACTGAGAAGCTAAATGACTTGTCCAAGGTCACACAGCTAGAATGGGTCAAATGTCAGACTTGGACTCAGTCCTAGCCATTTTACTATGCTTCTTCTCAAAAACAAAAAACAAACACATCTGAATGAACAGATAAAATGACAGAGCAGAAGTAGAGAAGCTGTTGTTGTTCAGTTGTAATTTACTCTTCGTGACTCCGTTTGGGGTTCTCTTGGCAGAAATAATGGAGTGGTTTGCTACTTCCTTCTCCAGCTCATTTTACAGGCAAGGAACCTGAGGCAAAGAGGATTTAGTGACTTGCCCAGGGACACATAGCTAGTAAGTGTCTGAGGTCAGATTTGAACTTGGGAGGATGAGTTTTTCTGACTTCAGATCCAGCATTCTATTCACTGTGCTACCTAACTGCCTCCAAAGTAACCAGGACATTATCTTAAATTTTAGGTATATTGCTTTTTTTTTTTTGGAAGAGCAATTGGGGTTAAATGACTTGCCCAAGGTCACATGGCTAATAAGTGTTAAGTGTCTGAGACTGGATTTGAACTCAGGTCCTCCTGACTCTAGGGCTGGTGTTCTGATGTGGAATTTCTTATGGTGCCAGTCTTCATTGAGTACCACTTAGAACCTGTTTGTCATCAATTAACAACAGAAAATGGGGAGCTATTCTTTGAGCATCAGAGAATATGAAAACCATTAGCTACCTAAAGATACTCCGACTCCTAACTCTTCTTTAAGAGATGTCCTCCCATAGGGCCTTATAAACATAATTTCCTAAGCAGTTCTTGGCAAGTCATTTTACTTTTTATCTGCCTCAATTTCCTACTTTGTAGAATCAGGGCATCCTGAACATCCTCTAACTTTTAAACTTTTGGGAGATGATCCACAAAATATTTTTATAAGGAAAAGTTCCCAAATGAAGATCCAAAACCTCTTTCTGCCCTTCTTTCTCTGTGGCCTTCAAATGTGTAAGACATACCAGCCTTCTGAATATGTCCTTCTAGGAGGAAATCCTAGTTTTTCTCTTTACCCACAAAGCTTTATGCCTACTAATGGGAGTTTTATTTGTATGTCTCTAAGTGTGATTTAAACACATGGTGATTCTTTTATGGATAAAAATAAAAAATTTACAAGTTTGATGTTATTGCTATCTTTACCATTGACTTGAGAATTTGCTTATGCTATGATTTGTAAATATTTTACAAGGCAGGGGAAAAAACTTACACACCCATAATTATTTTCTCAATGCTGTCTGGCTTGTGATTGCAGGATAAATTTTTTTTTTTAAGTTTTCATTGAAAGTTTTTCCAGGGCCTCCAAATAAACTGAGCTGTCCTTAGCTGTGAATGGAAAAGACACAGCTGATTGTCCTGGCTTCTGAGACGGCATCTCTTGCTCCCATCCATGGTTCTTAGCTGAGTCAGAGGGAAGGCATTTGGTGTGTCTGTCCTCTGAAATTGTAAAACATCTTCTGTAAATTGTTGCTGTTAAACTCTCCCCCTGGTTTGTTTTAAAAGGGCTTATTAACAAGCCTAGATCTAATCTGCTGCCAGATGACATTTGATCATTAGGGCTGGCCTACATTGTTGATAAGAAGGGCTGACTGGCTCAAGATTTGATCCCACTGTTTGGTGGTTGGGACAATGATTCCTAAAAAGACCTCAGAGAAGGCAGGAAGGGCAGGAGGGCTATCACTATCAAATACCAAAGACTTGGCACCTGTGTCCACCCACTTGCAGAGGATTATAGTCTCCCTCAAAGGTGTCTGAATCCAAAAGCCCAGTTCATATGGGTGGAACCAAACACTGAAGGTTCACTTGTGGTAAATTGGCTACCCAACTTCAGAAATGAGTTCAAGGAAAATAAAGAATGAATCCAATCACAATGACTGAGATGATGATGGTGATGATAACAGTACTATTTATTTAGTGCTTTAAGTTTTCAGAGTCTTTTACAAATATTATCTCACTTGATCCTTACAACCCTAGGAAACAGATATTATTCATCTTCCCATTTTACAGATGCGGAAATTGAGGCTGAGGAAGTTGCACAGGAAGCTAACACAATAAAATGGTACTCACTGTTGGTTGGTCCTGGCGGGCTCTCTGAGGTTACAGCAACATTCCTAGGATGGTTGCATGCACAGTGCTGTCACACAGCTTATCTCTTTCTTAAAGGTCAAACTCAGACTCCAAACCATTCTTATATGGAAGTCTTTTCTGTGAACACAGTCACTTATTGGAAGTTTAATCCCTTAGCTGCAGATACTAAAGGCATTTTGTGGGAATACAGGGGGTCCAGGAGGTCTCAGCCATGGATCATCTCAGAGAACCTTGGGAAACCCCAATGGTTCTAGAACTAAGATAGTTCTAGGGACTCTGATACTAAACAAGTCTATGGGAATAGTTGGGTTCAAAAATTTGCCAGTGTATAGAATTGAATTTCAGTAAACAAAAGGGTTTCAATTATTTCAGGTTCCTTGAGACTGAAAATGGACTGGGATCAAACTGAGCCAAATGGGTTTATCTTGGGGTGGGGAGATGGGAAAGGAAGTTTAAAGGACATAGTTTTCCTATGTGTCATTATCCTGAGATATTTTTCCCCCTCTGGTTTCATCTGTGTTGCTTGGTAGTTTTTCAGTTATGTTCAGCTCTTTGTGACCTCATTTGGGGTTTTCTTGGCAAAGATACTTGGAGTGGTTTGCCATTTCCTTCTTCTCTTCATTTTACAGATGAAGAAACTGAGGCAAACAGGGTTAAGTGACTTACCCAGGGTCATAGTTAACAAGTCTGACGCTGGGATTTGAACTCACAAAGATGAGTCTTCCCGAATCACCTGGCACTCTGTCCTCTGAGTCACAGAGCTTCTGGTTTTGTCTGTAGCTCACAGGAAAATTCAGTCATGCTTGGTTATAACTGCCCTCTTTTTAGGTTCTGTAGCAATGTGGCTTATTGGAAAGAGTATTGGATTTAGACTGGGACGAGATATTCAACTGACTGAATGTCATGATCCAGGGCAGCCAAATTCAAGTTTGTTCAATATGACTTGTTCTCAATACCTTTATTCTAATTTCGCCTCTCTCAGATTTGCCTGAAGATTGGCATGTAAGTCTGCTACCCTCTCCATTTGAATGGAGCCAACTTGAGTCGCCCAGGTAAGATTTTATAGAGGAGAGTTTAGCCCTAACAAATTATCACCTCAGGGACACATGAGGATACCTCTTTCTTTGTCAAGTTACACATCTTTTACTTTCTGGCCCTGAAATGACAGTGTATTCAGATGCTTTCAAAAAGAAAAATTAAATTACATTCTTAAATAAGAAGCAGAGTCAGTCAGCAGTGACTTCAAGCAGGCCTATTGTCATTCACTCACTTTTTCTGAAAGTCAGGAACGACTTTGTTGCAGCTTCCAACTGCTCTAACAGTGACCCTAGGCCATTTAAAAATAACATGTTAGATTCTTCCCTTCGTGTTTGGTTGGGTGTTAGCCGCAAGTGAGCTGTCTGGCTGTGGATGGAAGTTCCTTCCCAGGGTTTCACTTTTCAGCCAGCTTACATCTTGACAGAGAAGAAAGCGGTTACCCACCTGCCAGCCCCCTATAGGATGGTCATTGAACCAATCTGTAGGTTGGGTGAGGGATCTTGGGAACAGGGACACTCAAAACACCCTGATTTTACTAACACATTAAGATACATTACTCTTTTAACAGTGGTGTTCTTGTCATAGAGCTTACATTTTTCATTAAGTAAACTTGGGTGAGAAAGCAAAAGTTACAGAAAAAAAGAGCTTGATTAATGATCATGGTGAAAATGAACTAATAGAATTAACTCTGAATTTTTCAGAGCTGATGAGTCAGTTCCTAGACCATCCAAGCTCCTTTTTGTCCTCTTCTTTTCTCTCCCTTAGCTATTTCTTTCTTTTTATTTTTTTTTTTTTGGAGGGGGGAAGGTAGGGCAATTGGCGTTAAATGACTTGCCCAAGGTCACATGTCAGGATTTAAACTCAGGTCTTCCTGACTCCAGGGCCGGTGCTCTATTTACGGCACCACCTAGCCACCCCCTTAGCTATTTCTTTTCCCCATTTTCCCACCTTTGCTAGAGAAAGAGGAAAAAAATGGATACTTCTAGTTTCTCCAGTGTCCTCCGGATGTACAGGGAGAGGAGGTTGAAATGAATGGTTAAAATAGGGGAATTCGAGACATATTTCATGCATTTTTGCTCACTTTGTCTTCCATTACTATAGATAACAAATGCCATCAACTTGCCTAGAAGATAAACTGAGAAGATATTTGTAGAGTGTTTAGTACAATGCCTGGCATCCAGTAGGTACTTATTAAATGCTTTTTCCTTTCCTTCCTCCTCCTCAACACCAGGGGGCCTGAGTCTTCTTAATCTACTTCCTCCTAATTTATTTGCTTGTGTCCATCTTAGTTATCTGGAAATCCATTATGCAGAGATTGTTTCTTATACACTCACCACAGCTTAATATTGGGACAAAGGATTCATAACAACACATGGAGACAGAACAGTGTATTGGACAGAAGATATGGGTTCAAGTCTTATATCTGATGTGAATTGGCTGACTGACCCCTGGTCAAATCCCTTAACTTCTTAGTGCCCTAGACAACCTTATACAAGACAATAAGATGCAGAAAATGTGCTGACTTTCATAGGTAGGGAGAATTTCCTCATCTATAAAGCTTAACATTTTCTATGCCAATAAAACCACAGAGTTCCTATTCTTATTATCACTTACTGTTTTATATTACAATTTTCAAAACACTTTCTGATGCCTTATTTATCTAATATTTATGACAGTTCAATGGGGCAAGTAGGGAAAGTTTCACTGTCCCCATCCTAGAAATTGTGAATCAATCAATGCTTAAGGAAATCAAAGGAATGCTCATTTTCGCTTGGCTAATACCTGACTGAACTTGGATTAGAACCCTGGCCCTGAGGCACAGAAAGAACACTTCTCTGTCATGGTAGAAAGAGCCAATACCCAACAGCTACCAAAGGAATAGGATGACAAGATGTGATGGTTATTAAAGAGTTATTAAAAGTTATTAAAATAAAGGCTAACGAATAAACTCTTTCCAATTTGAATTCAACCAGAGGGTAATGAAACTTTCTAAGTGAGCTTATTTTGATGGACACAGGAAATGAGTATTATTTATCAACATCCCTTTGCCTGCATTAGGTGACCCTTAATTTATCTGTTCCCTCAACAGAGCATGGGATTGTCTACATAGTTCAGTGTAGAGCATGGGAGGAATGTGCACCTTGGAGGCAGAGGTTCCCCACTTCTTTGAGAACCAACGTACATGTGTGAGAACCAAAAATTTCATCGTTCCCTCCACACACATTGTAATGATAATTCTATGATCATCTACTGTTGATTTGAGAAAATGCATGATTGAAAGCCACTGTGAATTTAGAAATGCAATATTTTTTTTGCTTCATTGATCACAGTACAATCTATATACATTTAAAAATAGTAACATTTAAATATATAGTAATATACAAAATAGTAATATATTGAATACTTACCTGTATTTTATATATTTAAAATAGTAATATATAAATATATTATATAGTAATATATATTTATGAGATTTATTTAGGGGTACAGAAGGTATGTTAGTTTATTCATGGATTCACTTATGAATTTACAGATCCCATTCAATGAAAGAATGCTTACCAATAGGATGGGAACCATTGGTCCAATCATTAAATTGGATCTTAGAAAGTCATGAAGTGCTTAATATTGGAAATCCCATTTATTCTGATCTGATTATATATACATTAAATGAGCTACTTATAGATGGCTCTGAGTATGACTGTTTACCATTGTATAAGGTGAACAAAACACTTTATAAGGCATAATTTAAGTTAATCTTCACTATTTCCTGAGACGGAGGGGTTAAAAGATTTGTGTCAGAGTCAGGATTCAAACTTCCTGACTCTGAGTGTTCTACCTAATATTGACCCAGATGTACCTGAATTAGGTCCTTGAATGTTTCTTGGACCAATAGACTCACAAGACCATGATCTCATCATAAACAAAATTTCCTAATTAAATGTAGGTCCTGAGTTGTGTGAATAGTGAATCCCATTAAGTGGTTGCTTTTTTGAATTCACATGGCATACTTTCCTTTATTTTTTTCTCTTTGGAGGGGGGAAGGCAGGGCAATTGAGGTTAAGTGACTTGCCCAAGGTTACACAGCTAGTGTTAAGTGTTTGAGGTCAGATTTGAACTCAGATCCTCCTGACTCCAGGGCTGGTACTCTATTCACTGAGTCACTTAGCTGCCCCAACATGGTATATTTCAATAAGGCTAGAACTGCTTACCATATTATACATAATTGCAACTTTGAAAAGTGCAAATCTGAATACATGTGACCACTTCAAGAGGTTTGTTATTTTTACTAAATGAGACCCAACTCTATTATCATCAGTAATAGCTGGGAAGAGTTGATAGATTCAATCTAGAGGGAATGTTGTTAATTGGTAAAGTCAGTTGCCCTTCTTCAGTGTGCCAGGGAATCTGCACTTCTGTTGACATGATTCACGTCCGTTCCCTTAAAGTCTTCCAAATTATGCAAGTGTCTCAAGTCTTAACAAGCCATCCACACTCAGCTGTGCAATGGAAATGTTTGATACAAAAGGCAATTCACTCCAGTCTAGGGCTAGACTATTGTAAATTCCCTCGAGTGACCACAGATGCTGAGGAACAGGTTTTGTGAGGCCATCTTCTGAGGGGAAAAATGGTGAATTAATTTCCGCCTCTTCTTCTCCTCAGCTCCCCTTCTAATGGGTTCATAGTGAGATGGGAGTGTGACACGTAATGAGATAACAATGTGGTTCCCTTCTGGGGCTGGCAAATCTGTTTTTGGGTTTTTGGTCCTTTAGAGACTCCTTTCTAGCTGACCCAGCGGCTAGAGGTTGTTTGTTACTGAATTGAGCTTTCAGATTCAGTCTTGGCTTTGTCATGGCCTTGGAAAGAACATTTTCTGAGATTACTTTGGTTTTCTTTAAAAGAAAAAAAAACCTTCAACAAGCCCTGACATTTTGGCACTATTAAAACGTTAAGATTTATTCAGAGTCTTATATTAGGATTTTTAAAAAAAGGAATACCAACTGTGTGAAGTGCTACTATGGTATATTATAGCTTCTGATTCCAAGGAAACATTTATATCCACTTTTCTTAAGAAAAATTCAAAGCAACAGTCTGCCCTGGAAATCATACACTTTTTATTCTGAACGTCTCCCTTCTCTGTATCAGTCAGGAACTTTTGAAGTAATGTTGAGAGCAGAGGGACTACCTCTAACTGGAGAGAAACTAGAAAAGAGGTCAGATTACAGAGGATCCGAGAGTAGGAAAAATGCCTGAGATGTTTGCTGAATTGGTAGCTAGGTGGATATCTTTCCTCTTTTATTGTTATTTTTTTCTGGGATTATCTGATAGTGGGACACAGAGTCTCAATCCAATTTAAACATTTCCTAGAATTTGAGATATTCTAGACCTGGTCTTTCCCTCAAAATATTTCTTAAAATTTTGGCCCCATCCTTATATTTCTTCCTTTTACTACCTATATTCCTCGATTTCATCTTATCTTGTACCTTAAAAAGAGGTCAACCCAAATCATCAGTGCCAAGACCTCCCATCCCCCTGCCATGAGTTCTTACAGCTATAGTATCCTTAAGCAGATGGGCATGGGCAGCTAGGTAGAGCAGTGAATAGTGTGCCAGGCCTAGAGTCAGGAAGACCTAAGTTCAAATCTGCCTCAGACACTCACTAGTGGTGTGACCCTGGGTAAGTCATTTAACCTTGTTTGCCTCAGTTTCCTCATTTGCAAAATGAGCTGGAGAAGGAAATGGCAAACCACTCCAGGATCTTAATAAAGAAAACCCCAAATGGGTTCAGGAAGAGTCAGACACCATCCAAGAACAACAATCTATTAAATAGATATCTATTAAAACAGAATGACACAGAACATTTCAGAAATAGGCTTATTGTATGACAAATAGGGATAGACCCACGTTTCTGATTTCATTGGTATAGGAACTATCGAGTGAGAATACTCCCTTTCAAAACCAGCGTAGGTTTTCAACGTTATTTTCCTAGACCACTGTCCAGGGATACGTAGGATAGGCTCCATATATGTCAGAAACATATCTTCAGCGGAACCCTCTGCCCACTACACCCTATAATCTGTTCTGTGACAGATAGACAAGTATATGAAAGGAACTGAGCAGCCGCAGAGCCGGCAGAATATTCCCCAGCTGTAGCAGAGTAAATACTAATCCCCAACACCCCCGAGGAATATTTACATCAGTGAACTCGGAATGGCTGTGGATGGGAGCTGCCGAGCTTCGGCAGCCTCACAGTACACGTCTTCTCACTGTGTACGTGCGACTGGGATAATGGAATCCTTTGGCTGGGCTCTCCAAAAATACAGCTGGCGAGTGTCGGCAGCATGGGGGCCTGGAGACACTACCCAGCGGGCTGGGAGCGCTGGAAGACTGCAGTACACGCCCATACCCAGGCCCATTCATCAAACTTTTTCCTCTAGCCTGGTTTGGAGATTCGAGAATAGCTTGACGACTTTATGGATCGGACTGTGAGTAATTGCAAGCTTGTCTCTAATCTCAGCATGTCAAGCTATGGCTCCGCTTGAAAGAGCCCATGATGTAAATACATCAATAAAGAGCTTGTGAGAGGCAGTCCCAGAGCCTCTATTTAGAAGCATTTTTTTTGGAAGAAGTCATTTTCAGATGGATGATCATATGTGGAGTACTGTATATAACATTTTACACGCACCACTGTGATTCATGCCTGTCGCTTAAAAGTACAAACAACTAATGGGTTTGTTTCAGAGGAATTAAAACCAAACAAACATCTGCTCTAATAACCTGTGGATTTATTTAATGTTTTTTTTTATCAAGAATGGAGAACATAACCTATTTTTTTACCTTTATATTTTTTTGCATCTCAAGTTTTTTAATGTATCATAAAATAAATTCACTGTTTCAGATATGCAAATGTTTATGACCTGAGAGTGTGAAAAACTGAACGAGATGTAAGCCTAAAAGGAATCCAACTGTGTATAAATAGGATTTTTAAAATAGGCAGGTAGATGGCACAGTGGATAGAATCAGGAAAACTGTAGTGCAAATCTAGGAAGAGACACTGGGCAAATCACAACCTCTGTTTGCCTCAGTTTTCTCAACTGTAAAATGGGGATTGTAATAGCATCTGCCTCCCAGGACTTAAGGATCAAATGACATCATAATTGTCAAAGCATTTAGCATAGCTCCCGGCACATACTAAGTGTTATCTAAATGTTAGCTATAATAATGATAAGTATTGAAATAGAAGGATTCTTATGTGTCCTGGTGTTACAGACTCAGGAGTATAGGTGAATATGGGAAGTTTGATGGAAATATTGTAGATAATATCAACTTGGCTTTGGGTGAGCAGCAAGATAGCATATTGGATGTCTATCTCTCCTTTTAAAAATTTTAACAGGCATTTATTAAAGCATCTATGTGTGGCATTATGTTAAGCACTGTACAAATATTATCTCATTTGATCCTCAAAATAATCCTAGAACATAGGTACTATTGTTATTTCTATTTTTCTGGTAAGACCACTGAGGCAGACAAAGATTAAGTGACTTGCCTGAAGTCATACAGCAAGGAAGCGTCTGAGGCTGCATTTGAACTCAGGTCTTCCTGACCAAGTCCTTGGGCTACTTACTGTGCTACCTGACTCTCATTTCATACTAGACTCAAAGTAAGGAAGGCTTGGGTTTAAATGCTGAGTCTGATACTTACTAGTTATATGACTATGTGCAAATAACTTCTCTGAGCCTAAATTTCCTCATCTGTATAATATACAGATTATACACAAATAAATAAGCAATAAACATATACAAAATAAACAATAAACACAATACACAAATAATAAATATACTCTAAAAGTAAAAACTTGTATTTACCTAGAACCTTAAGGTCTGTAAAGCACTTGACATATATTATTTATATGATACATATTGATTCTCATTTGATTCTCAACACAATACTGTGAGGTAAATGCTATTCTTATTCCCATTTTATAGATGAGGCATTTGAGGCTGACAGAGATCAAGTGACTTGTCCAGGGAGACAGTTAGTAGATGTTTGAGGCAGGATTTGAACTCAGGTCTTCCTGACTCCAGCCTAGCATTCTATCCACCATGCCACCTAAATACTGTATAGGAATATTATGAGGTTCAAACCACTTTAAAAACTTCAAAGTGCCATAGATACATGTCACTTATTTGTCCTTAAATAAAATGTAGTAGTGAAGAAATTTTTAAAAGTTATTGCCTCCTTGCTAGGGTAAGAGAGGGGGGAAGTTTATGGAGAAGGGCTTGATTAGGAAAAGCTCTTACTGTGGACTAGTGCTTTAGCACAGACTGGATGAGGGCACTGATTAATGCCTACTTTCTTCAGGGGTAGGAAATGAAGAAAAGGGTGCTGTCATTGTCACAAAGCAAATCCAGAAGTAACACTACTTCTCCAGTAATATTAAGAATAATTTAAATTTTTTTTGTGCTTTACTCATTTTATCCTTATAACAACATACAGAGTGGATGCTGTTGTTTAGTCCCATTTTATGGATGAGGAAGTTGAGGTAGACAGAGGTTAAATACTTTCCCAGGGTCTTACAGGTAGTAAAAGTCTGAGGATGGCTTTGAACTCATGTCTTCATGACTGCTAGTCCAGTGTTCTAATCCACCTAGCTGCCTTACTGATCCTTCCTCTATGTCCTCAGAGGTATGGTTAAACATCTTTGTAATCCTGAAAAACTTACTAGATGTTCACAGAATTCCTAATACGATACTAGATGCTCTGAGGTTTATGCAGTATGGATGAATGAAGTATTTATTAAGCACTTATTATATGCCGATTTCTGGGGATACAAATAGAAAGAATAAGATAGTCCCTAGTCTCAAGGAATTCTTGTTCTAATCAGTGGAGACACTATACATCCGAGTGTCTAGCTGTAGGGCAGGTGGAAAGGTCCATAATCCCAAGAGTGCAGCAATGGCACAGAGGGCAGGGCTCAGGCATCCCTTGTGTGCATTACCAGGGTACATGGTAAAGCACAGAACATACAGTGAATTGACTACAGTACTGTGGAATCAGAAAAGGGACTAGTCATTGAGGAGGTAGAGACACATTTTTAAATAAAGGAATATCAGCGGGTTGTTGTTCAGTCATTTTTCAGTAGTGTCTGACTCTTCATTTGGTGTTTTCTTGGCAGAGATACTGGAGTGGTTTGCTATTTCCTTTTCCAGTTCATTTTACAGATGAGGAAACTGAGGCAAACTGGGGTAAGAGACTTGTCCACAGTCATACAGCTGGTAAGTGCCTAAGGTCAGATTTGGACTCAGGAAGCTAAGCCTTCTTGACTCTAGGGCCAGCACTCTATCCACCATGCCACCTATCTGCCCAGTGTATCAGCACATAGTAATTTTAAATAGCAATAATAACTTTATGTAGCACTTTAAGGTGTACAAAGTGCTTAAAAGTTGTCTTTTACCTTAACCATTTAAAATAATATTTAGAAAAAGTGAAAACAAAGTATTTTTATTTGATAGGGTGAAATTATATACTCTGCCTAGAAGAAGGAACCATAGGAATGAATGTCCTTTCAGGAAGAATGATATATGAGGGAAAATGGAGAGAGTGTGGCTTCTTCCAAATTAAAGAAATCAAGGGAGGAGGATAACTTAGGAGATATAATTATAACAGTCCACAAGTACAGAAATAATTTCCTAGAAAAGGTTAAAAGCTATGGCCTCTAATAACAGCAGTGGGAGCTTAACACTAGTCACCAGGTAACTTGTGAAATTCCAGCCCTTAGGAAGATTATAGAGTTTCATTCATCTGACAGTTTAAGACTAAGTGAGACAATCAGCTCAAGTGATTATTAGTTACAATCGCTCCTGTGTAGAATCAGGAGACATGACTCAATGAACCTGGAGGGTCCTTTCTGGTCCCTGCATTTATGATTCAATTTCTTGGCTAATTTTTTCTTGGTTTTCTTCAGCTGCTGTAGCTTCAAACTGCCTTGTGGATTTTTGATTACAGCATGACCTCAGAAGTCTCTGATCTTACAGATATTCCAAAATTGTATTCTCTATTTTTGTGATTGCTCCCTTGTCCCCCCAATCCCCAGGCTACCTTCATCCCCTTTACCCCAATCAATTGGCTTACTAGAAGAGGTTAAAGCACCACTTACTTCAATCAGAATTTCTTTAAAAATTTTTTTATTGAAGTTTTTTATTTCTATATAGAAGTCTCTTCCAAATATATCCCTTTCTCCTCTTCTTCTTCACTTAAAAAAAAAGCAGATTAACAAAGCTAATGAACATATTGACCATGGTTGACTTTATAGACAATATTTAGCACCCATAGATGCTACTCCCAACCCTGACTTCTGCAGTGAAAGGAGGTCCATTTTTCTTAAACTTTTCAGAGTTTCCAGGATTTATGAACAAATAAAGGCTGTTCAGAATATCGGTGTCTTTCTGATGATCTAGAAATTTATAACCCACTTTCCTTCCACACTGTGCAGTCTTGCCTCTCTGAAAAAGAGTGTTGGCTTATCCTGGACAGTCCAGTGACTGCCAGTTCTCAACAAGATCCCTTTTCTTATTTACTCGGCATTTTGCAAGCAGCAGTCCAGTAATTCTTAGAAGCTTAGGTTTGGTGAAGGCCCCAGTTCACACAACATTAACTGTGGAAAAAGCTCAAAATTCCTGAGGGAATTGGGTCCTGGCCTTGACCTTCTTTCCCCTTCCTCTGCCAATTGATAGGGTAGTATAGCTCTTTTCCCATTGATAGGTTAGTATAGCTCTTAGAAGATTGCTCAAATTCTGTCTGAGTTTCAAATTCTTTTTTTTTTTTTGCCTTTTTTTGGAGGGCAATTAGGGTTAAGTAACTTGCCCAAGGTTATACGGCTAGGTTTTTTGTGTTAAGTGTCTGAGGCTGGAACCCGAACTCAGGTCCTCCTGACTCTGGGGCCTACGCTTTACTCACTGCGCCACCTAGCTGCCCCGCCTGAGTTTCAAATTCTGCATCTTTCTAAAATAATGTATGTGTGTCTACATCTAGGGGCCAGTGAACAGAAAGGAAAGCAGACTGGAAGGTTTTTATAAAATAGTTCTGAAGAACCCAATGGTCTTTTGAGGTCAGAGGTAGAAAAAAGCTGCTGAGTCTCTGACAGTATTATAGACATTCAAACTGGACAGTGGTGGCTAAGGGGTTTAAAAACCTGTAAGATAACAAGGAATCTTGCCAGAAATCAGCTGTGTGAAGATGTGATGGTATATTTCTTTCACTAGCTCTAACCAACCAACACTGAAGAAATAGATTTTGCAAATTTATAGTTAAAATTTTGGCAGAGGTAGTTTAAATGATAACTGCCAAATTCCCCTGGATTATGCACCAGGTATGAATACAATTCTGAAGAAAGCTTGACTATCCCCTATCCCACATGGTGATATGAAAGAGATGGGTATCTCATAGTAATGGAATCAGTGTAAGGTATTAACAAAACAGGTAGATGTTGGTAGGGCAGATGTGTTCTTTAGTCAATTCAACAAACATATGTTTCAAAGCAGATTTATCAAGTGCCTATGTGGAAGGACCAAGGGAAGTACTAGATAGTTTGGTCTGCTGCTTAGAATCCCTACTTTCCTTCAAGGCTGAGCTTGAACACTACCTCTTACATGAGCCATTCCTTGTCTTCCCACCTGCTAGTCCATTTCCCCCCAGCCACCCCACCCAATTAACTTGTATTTATTTCGTATATATTTCTATACATGTCTCCCAATAGAATATAAGCTCCTTGAAGTCGGTGGCGGGTTCATTTTTGTCTTCTATCCCTTGTATCAAGCACATGGTAGATACTTAGAGATTATATATTTAGATCTGAAAGAGACCTTAGAAACTATTTAGTCCAACCAATTCATTTTACAATTGAGGAATATAAGGCGTAAAGATGTTAAATTCATTGTCTGGTCATCAATCAATATTAATCAATAAACATTTATTATTAAGTGCCTATTATAATCTGTGGCAGAGGTGGAATTTGACAAGAGGAATCAGAGCAAATTGTTGCATATTTTGTGTGGGCATTTATGCCTCAGAAATGACAACTGCTACACACTGGGGTTTGTTTTATTGTTTTGTTGATTGTCAGAACCTAAGAAAGTGTTAACAATACAGTTTAAACTTAAAAATGTGTGTATATACCCCCTCCCAACAGTCCAGTTGCTAAATATTTGTCAGCATACTACTGGGTTTGAACCTCATATCTTCCTTACTCCGGATCCAACACTCTGTCTACCATATCATGTTGCTCCTCTTAATAAGATACTTGTTGATGAACAGAAGTATACATACCCTCCATTCACCTTTAGTCAACAAGAATAATTGCATTAGTCTGTTGGACCAAGCAGGTGAAGGGCAAGAGAGATCTCAATTCCTCCAATGGCAGAACCATGAGGGACAATTACTAAGAGAAGAAATGTACTTCATTTCTTCACTTTTTATTTCTCACTTGATAGTCTCCCACTTAGCTGATTATAGTAACGATTTGCTCTTGCTGCCAGACACCTTGGTATTTCGTATCTTGTGGGCTACTCCTGTATCTAAAATTCCTCTTCTTCTGCCTTGAATCTGTATCAGTGATACCCTTACTCTATCCTCTAATATAATCTGTCCTATGCCTCATTAGTTATTATTATCATTATGCCTCATTATATATACACATACATACATACACATACACATATGTATGACAAATCCTGGAAAGCAGTTGGGGCACTCTACTCATGTCATATCTCTAATGGGAGACAAGGCAGTGGGAGGAAAGGGATGTGGTGGTTGAGTTTGTCAATTCATGCCTTCTTGTCTCACATTTAAAACTTAACTCAAAATCAACCGTTATGGTGAGTTGCTGTCAATTTCCAAGGGAAAGGAGACATAGTGATATGACAGGCAGGTATTAACAAGATATATATACCATCTTAGAGTGGATAAGTTCTTCAGTCAATTCAACCAATATTTGTTTCAATGAGGAATTATTAAATGCCTATTCTTTATGTGCAAGGACCAATGGAAATGCTAGTTTTGTCAAACCATGTCATGCTTTTCTCTGACTTAAGATTGGAAGACTTGTCCTATGTAAGAAGTCTTAGGTGCTAATAGACAATTTTGAGAATACCTGAAAAAAACATGCTAAGAAAGTGAGGTCATGAACACTCAGACTTTTTCTCAAAATTCATTGGCTTAACAGGAGTAGCATAAACCAGGGCATTGCTGAATTAATCAACAGATGTTTGATTACCTTATTCCATTACCTGATTTAACTGGACAGTACATACCTGAAGGCAAGTTTATCAGGTCAAAGAGAATAGAGTTAATGACCAGAAAGAACAAAAGGAGAGCAGCAAAGACACTCTAGAAGAAGGTGTGTTACAAGAGTTCTGTTTCCAATTTGGGAAATCATTTTCCTAGAAAAGATAACTTTTCTCCAAAGGACACAGTGTCCAGAAAAGTACACTATCACACAAGCAATGATGCTGAACTGAATAAAATCAAATCATGACCTTAAACTAGAATTGGTTTGAACATACCATACATTTCTGGTGCTTTACATGGGCACTTATCATGGTTGATTACTCACTTAAAGCAGACATAAAAAGAGCAGCTTGTATTTAGTGACAAGAGATAAAAGGTGTCTTCATGCACTCAGATCACGAGTTTTTTCTTGGCTAACCAGGAATTTTGTGTCATCTTAATATAAACTGCCTCTCCTACCTTACTGAAATAAAGTTTTATAGGACATAGAATTTGTGGGGTACATAAGTTTCCTATCTCCCCTTCATTTGGATCAGCACAAGACTCTTCCCAGTAGATTGCTTAATGAATTACTTTTAAATAAATTAAAAAATGGAACAAAGACATGAAGTGGCATCAAATGTCAGCTTTTAATGATATTTTTTTAAGCAGTGGAGAATTTTTGACAGCTTAATTGCATGATCATTTTCTTTTGGGAGGGGGACAGGAAAGGAAAGAAAATAATCTAAATAAAATGAAAAAATGAAACATTTTCCTTTCCCACTTACAGAACCCTGACTAATGGATTGGTTTGGTTTCCTGAAAGGCAGCCTTGGGTTTTCTTCTTTAAGAGGGCTCTTACACAATCCAAACATGTGAAGAGGTTTCCTCTGCCACATGAGAGGGATGTAGTACATCACAAAAAGAACATACTGCCTTGGATTTGGAACTTGGGAGCAGAAAGTAACTACTTTAAATAGACTGAGTCACTGGAGTAGCTCTTTCCCTTTCACAGGTGTGCAACCTGCATCTCTGGTGCTTAGATAATAGGAAGATAGCCTGGACTTAGGACAAATATTTTAGCATCTCTTAAAGGGGACATTGTGATTTCAATAGATGGATAACTGTGAGATACACATGCCATCCAGAGAAGTTCAATTTGGTTCTAAAAGCTATATAAGCAAAAGGAAAGGGGGATGAGCAGAGAGATGCAGATGAAACCTCTAAGGATGATGATAGGGGACTGGATCTGTGATTATACTGTTATATTGAGCTCCTGTTGAGGGATTCCCTCAACCATTGCAGGATAAATTCTCTTCAATTTCAAGTCTTAGATAATTACCTGGGCATTAAGCAGTTGCATAACCTTTTCCAGGATCACAAAGACAGTATATGTGTCTGAGGTGGAACTTGAACCAAGGTCTTCAAGATCTTTATTTTTCTCTCTCCCTCCACTCCCAACTTTCTCATATATAGAGGCAGCATAGTCCAATGTAGAGAGAATCAGCCCTTGAAGCCAGAAAGACCTGGCTTCTCACTCCATCTCTGACACATTGTGACTCTGGACAAGTCACTTAGCTTCTGAATACTCCATACAAATTCTCTAAGATTATAGGTTGCATAGAAAGTGCTGGTCTGTTTTGGTAGAGGGAGTTTACCAATAGAAAGCATAGGTTCAGTCCATATTCATTTCTATCTAGTACCATTATGATGTCTGTCTGTCTCTATACATACATACATATATATATATATATATACATATATATGTTTCCCTTAGTAGAGATAATTTAAAAACACTCTATGGGAAAGTGTGTGGTATATTAATTCGTAGAGTTCTTGACAGGCTATCTTTATTTAAACAAACCCTTCACCTTTTATAGTTTTAAAGTAGCACATTTTTGCCCCAGCCTACTCATTGATGTTCATCCTTTCCTATCTACCAGCCACCTGATTGCTGTCCTTCTGTAAAGGGCAAGCAGTTCACATCATTTTTTCCAAGCACTGAAACCTGGAAAGATTTTTTTTTCCTTTTTCTTTCTTTTTCTTTTAAAGAACTTACAGAAGCAATCTTGGGGGTTTGGAAAACATCACAAAATCATTAACAGGATCTTTGAGTGTGCTATTTTAGGAAGGCAATTGTGTTCTTCTAAAATAACATATTTGACAATATGACAAAGCTTTTACTCCATCCCCCCTATTGATATGTAAAATATTTGTAATGAAAAGCAAGCAAAACATCCTCAACGGACTCATTTTTACTTCTCCAACAATCTGTAAGTGGGTGGGGGGGGATGTGGGAGAATGAAAAAAGAAAAGAAAATGTTTCATCAATATCTATGCTGCTGTTTCTCCACAAGATGATTAAAAAAAAACTTCACCGTTCAAACAGGAATTTGTTTTTAAACCAGATGCTAGTCAAAAACAGCTGATCAGGCAGGCATCGCACAAACCCGCACCAACACTTCAGCAAAACAGTAAGCGATGTGCCACAAAGGCTACTTACTCCTTGGGGGCTGCTGTGTGTCCTGGTGAGCCAGATGCCTGAAGAGGTATTGTCTTACCTGGAGTCTGTAAGATCCAAGGAGAGAAGAACAGTGGCTCCCAACAGGAGAGGACTGTGAAAATGCTCTCTGATCAGCTGCTGGTAACAAGCACTTGGCTTTTATGGGCAGGTGGGAGGAGCTGCTTCTCATAGTAGGTGGGCAGAGAGAAGGCAGCCAGGCAGCCAGGCGGGCAGCTCTCTAAAGGAACTGGCCACTCTATTCTCTGGGGAGGGAGAAGGAGCCCGAGGTGGAGAGGGAGAAAAGGGGAGGAGGGAGAAGCAGGAAAAGCAGGGCGGGGTGGGGGTGGTGGAGGGAGAGGAGAGAAGCAAGGAAGGGGATAGAATTAGGGAGAGGCAAAGAAAGAGATGTAAAGGCAGAGAAATACAGAAGCAGCTATATCTGAAGGGATGGAGAGAGGAAAAAAGAGCCACAGACTAAGTCAGTAGCCAAGAAGGGCTGGGGGAGATAGCTTGGAGTTATTTAATTTTAGCATTAAATTCTTCTTTGTATGTGTGAATAAAACACTATGCTACTGGAATCATTACAATTATGGAGCTGGGGGGTGGAGAGAGTTGAGAGGAAAGCCACTGCCTTTTCATTTTAAAACTTACCATAAACAACTGTGAAAGGAAATAAAGAGAATGAAAGACCAGGAGGAAATTTAAAGAGAAGGGAGTTATAATTTAGAGTAGCAAATACATTCGATTTCAGCTCAGCCCAGGGGTACAGGGAATAGATTGCTGACTCCTATAGTTACCTTGTACATACTAGAGACCACACCCCCTCCCCACACCCCCCCAAACCACAAGAGTTACCCACCTCTCACTGAGGTTGCCAAATCCAGATCACTCTTTATAAAGTTTATTTGACAAGAGAAATATCTTAATCTAGGTCCTATGGTGTATGCCCTAGGACTCCCAAATATCCATGGGCTGTGCTTAAGGTATTCTGTAGTATTAGGGTAAGCCAGAGAAGTTTGTGGGAGGATCAGGGGAGATTTGTTCGAAGAGAATGGAATCTCTCTAAAGCAGCTACAGCTCTCTAACATCTGCTTACATAACATAGGACTTCAGTGAATCCCGCCTTTTGGTTATTTTCCGCCTTTTAAAAACTTCCATTCCTAACAGCAGGAAAAATTCCTGCTGCTATAACCTTCTGAGTTTCGCCTTGCCATTGAAACATTGGGAATGTATGCCACTAGCAGCCGGCCAAGGGATCCAAAGACACTATTCTGAAATCTTTACAAGGGAGTCTGGGTTGAAGAAAAACATACACTTAAAAAGTATTCAGCCCCCTTCTCCCTGTGAACAATTAACTCACTCCCTAGCTCCTTCTCTCCATCTCCACCAAACAAATATATGGTTTTTAAAAGAAAGTGCATGTGTCTGTATGATATCAAGCCCTAAAATCTCTTAGTTATGACAGTTCTTACAGGCTTTGGGGCATAGATGGGAGGGAAAGTGGAAGATAATCTTTGTAGGAATATAATGATAGGGTCATAGATTTAGAGCTGGAAGGGACCTTAGGGGGCATTTAATGCAATTTTACAGATGAGGAAACTGAGGCCTTCTGGAGGTTTAGTGAGATATGAAAGGACTCAGAGGTAGGATTTGAACTCAGCTCCCCTGCCTCCAGAGCTAGCATTGTTTCTAAGATGTCGCGCTATCTCCCTCATATCATGTTAAGAGCACCCTCACTCTGATTATCTTGCTACTAGTCTTCTTGCTTTCATGCTTTTTTTAAAATCATGTTTTCCCTTCAACCCACCCTTCACATCACTGCCAGAATAATCTTCCTAAAGAACCAGTTTGATTATCACATTCCTTTTACATTCTAGAATTACCTACTATTGCCTACAAAACAAAACCCTCCAAATCTAACTCTAACCTTTCAATACAGTCTTGTCTGATGATACTCCCTTTCACAAACTCCATGTTCCAATCAAATCCAGCTGCTTGCTATCACCCACTTTTATCCCACTTTCTCTCATCTCTCTGCATTTGTTCATGCCATCCCCATGCTTGCAATGGACCATTTCCCACCTCTCCATCTCTGTCTCCTAACATTCTATCCTTCCTTTAAAGCCCACCTCTGGTGCCACTTCCTAAGTGAAGCCTTCCTTCACTTTCTCAGGGGAAAGTGACCTGTCTGTATTTAAATTTCTCCTAACACTTTGCTTAATAGCCCTTGTTGCTACATTCTCCCTTACTACATAGTATAACCTATATTGGATGGGTTTTTGTCTGTATTTTCCTGCCATCTCCAGGTGCCAGAGAAAAGCAGGAAGGGTGGAGTGGACTTGACTGGGTCATTTAACATAAAAAGAAGTTGCCTAAGGTCATTGTAATGTGGCACTACAAGGTGGAGGACTTTTAAAAAGAGGGGGAGAGAAATCTTGCCAAGCTTGACTTGCTGACCAGTAGCCAGATGGCAGTGAGATTATTTCCTCCTTTCCTCATGAGACTCTGAAAGCAGATGCTGGGGCATATTTCCCTAATAAGGTATAATAAGTGTCCCCTCCCCTCCAAAAAACAACTCTCCAGAAAACCGGGTGGGGGCAATTTGAGATTTTAGATCATGCTAGGAGTGGCAAGGTGCTGATATTGGCCACTTCATTTTTTCCCCCTGTAGTTGAGTCTATTTTAATTCACATATGAATGAATAATCCTTTTAGTTCAGGTAAATTTGGGAAGGAGATTAGAATCTCAATGGGATGGGTGCCAACATGAAGCAAATAAATTGTGAATTATTGTCAGGAATGTTTCCATACCCTTAGATGAGTCTAGAATGAACCCAGGCTAGGGGCACTGAAGGGAAAGCTGGGAAGTACAGGGACCCAGGCAAGACAAGTTTGTACAAGTGGACAGAGACTGAAAAGTGCTTTAGAATTTGGAGGAACACAGGTGTTGTAGGTGCTCTGAGTGGAGGAAGGGAGCTGGAGCAGCTTGAGCTCAGAGCACCCTCTGGTGGCTCAAATAGAGACTGCACCCTGAACAGTCATTTTAAGCCCTGTTGCTATTAATGAGAGGTCCTGCCTGGGTGGAAATAAAATAGTGTCGAACTTGTAATTTGTCTAAGACTTAAGTTCAAATGTGACTTCAGACACTTACTAGTTGTATGTCCTGGGAAAGTCATTTAGCCTCTGCCTGTTGCTTTAGTTTTCCCAGCTTTAAAATAAGGATAATAATAGGACCTTCCTCCCCAGGTTGTTGTGAGGCTCAAATAGGATCATATATATGTATTTTCCTTTTTGGAGGGGGGAGGGCAGGGCAATTGAGGTTAAGTGACTTGCCCACAGTCACACAGCTAGTAAGTGTTAAGTGTCTGAAGTCAGATTTGAACTCAGGTCCTCCTGACCCCAGAGCTGGTGCTCTAATTCACTATGCCACCTAACTGCCCCAAGATCATATTTTTAAAAAGTAGTGCTTAGCACAGTGCCTGTCTGACTTTTTGTAACCCATTTAGAGCCTTCCTTTTCCTGTTCATTTTATAAATGAGGAAACTGAGGCAAACAAGGTTAAGTGACTTGAACAGGGTCACATGGCTAATATGAGGTTAGATTTGAACTCAGGTCTTCCTGACTTCAGGCCAAGTTCTCCATCTACTGTTTTACCTAGCTGCCAATATGCCTGGCACATAGTAGATGTCAGGAAAAACAAAGTTTATTCTCTTTCTCCTTTCCTAGGGTTTTAGGTTGTTGAGAGTAGAATTAGCATCTTCATATATCCTTGTATGCACAGTGCCTAGGACAGAAACTTGTATATAGTAAGTCCTGAATAAATGTTTGTTAAATTGAATTGAAATCCCCAATATGAGCCCCAAATGACCACTGAAAGAGGAGGTTTGTAGAAAAGTTGTCTCTACAAAAGTAACTTAAAAGGACAATATTGGCTTGATCTTTCTGGTTAATTCAGAATTCCACAGCTAGTTTTTCTATCCACAGACTACATCCAAGGCTGAGCACAACAGGAGAGTTTTTTGATGTTAATAAAAGAGAGGAGAGTTCCATGTGTCTACCCTTTTCCTTTTTTTCCCCCTCCCTTCTTCATTTTCTTTTTTTCTTGCCCCCTCCTCTTTTTCTCAGAGAAGAGTGCTTAGTTCCCTTAGAAAGCTACTACATTCCCCTCTCTACACATCACAGCAAACTGGGCAATTTTGAAATGACTTTTTAAAATGTCTTCATCATAAGCACTGAATATTCATTGGGGTAATTACTCAGGTGACACTCAAGGGACAAGGAACAGGATATTCCTCCTTTTTATAATTTGCACATATATTTATTAATTTTCAATCTCAAGGCAATTAAACAACTCTTTGTCCATACAAGAAAGGGAAGATATGGTACTCAATATGTGCTAAGCATTTTATAAATATTACCTCATTTGATAACCCTGGAAAATAGGAGCTTTTATTATCCTCAATTTTTTTTTTTTTTTGCTTTTTGGAGGGGGGGAGGAGGTAGGGCAACTGGGGTTAAGTTACTTTCCCAAAGTCACATGACTAGTAAGTGTTAAGTGTCTGAGACTGCATTTAAATTCAGGTCCTCCTGACTCCCAGGTTGGTGCTCTATTTACTGTGCCACCTACCAGCCCTTATCTTCAATTTTAATAGTTGAGGAAACTAAGGCAGAGGGGGGCGGAGCCAAAATGGCAGAGTAGAAGCACGACCTTCCCGCGGTTCTGGCTTCCACCCTCCCTAATCCATGTAAAAAGGGCACTCTAAACAAACTTTGGAGCTGCAGAACCCATGAAATGACACAGAGAAACTAACCTCCTGCTGAGGACAGCCTAGCAGGCCGGCAGGAATCGGCCAGCGCATCGCTCTGGGAGCTGAGCCCACCCCTCCGAGGATTTAGCCCCAGGGCGGGCCTGACCAGCCACTGGCCAGAGGGACTCCAGATCAGCAGCAGCTGCGGCCGTTTCCAGATTTATCAACACATAGACACAAAGGACAAAGTGAGAGGTCAGTGCAGTCTGGACTTTGGGACCAGTAAGTGGAAGTGCGTGGCTTTACCCCCAGGGCAAAAAGCTGCCGAGATGCCGGCACAACCAGCCAGCGACACTTGGCGGCTTCAGCTCCTGGCCTGCAGAGTGTAGGGGCACCAAGCACCAGTCTGAGGGGTAATCACTCTTGCTTTAACCTGCTTGGATCTGGATTGCAGTCTAGGGTGGAGGTCCTGGGGTGTGTGTCCAGCTTGCCAGAGCGTGTGCAGACCTCAGAGAGGGCACCCATCTAATACCTGCAGCAGCTGAGAAAACCCCAGTGTTTGGGACGAAAGCTCCCCTGTCTGGTGGCAGAGTCCTACTGTGGCAAAGAGCCCAAAAGTCAAGTAATTAAGTGGCAAAATGAGCAGGCAAAGGAAACAAAGCAGACAGAAGATTCCAACAATACACTCCTATTTGGGGGACAAAAAGGAGCAAAGCATGGAACAGGAGGAAAACAGTAAAGTCAGAACTCCTGCACCAAAAGCTTCAAAGGAAAATACAAGCTGGTTACAGGCCATAGAGGACCTTAAGAAAGATTTTGAAAACCAAATAAGAGAAGTGGAGGAAAAATTGGGAAGAGAAATGAGAACAATGCAAGAAAATTATGAAATGAATCAACAGACTGAATGAGGAAAATAATACCTTAAAAAACAGACTGACTCAAATGGCAAAAGAGGCCCAAAAAGGCAATGAGGAGAAGAATGCCTTAAGAAGCCGAATTTGCCAGATAGAAAAAGAATCTCAAAATCTCAATGAGCAGAATCATTGCTTCAGAATTAGATTGGAGCAAATGGAAGCTAATGACTTTAAGAGAAATCAAGATGCTGTTAAACAGATCCAAACAAATGAAAGAATAGAAGGCAATGTGAAATATCTCATGGGAAAAACCACTGACCTGGAAAATAGATCCAGGAGAGATAATTTAAAAATTATTGGACAGCCTGAAAGCCATGACCAAAGCAAGAACCTAGAAATCATCCTCCAAGAAGTTCTCAAAGAAAACTGCCCTGATGTTTTAGTACCAGAGGGCAAAATAGAGGTTGAAAGAATCCACCGATCACCTCCTGAAAAAGATCCCAAAAAGAAAACTCCTAGGAATATTATAGCCAGGTTCCAGAATTCACAGATTAAGGAGAGAATATTACAAGCAGCCAGGAAGAAACAATTTGAATATTGTGGAAACACAATCAGGATAACCCAGGATCTGGCAGCTTCTACACTGAGGGATTGAAAGGCTTGGAATATGATATTCCACAGGGCAAAGGAGCTGGGATTAAAACCAAGAGTCACCTACCCAGCAAAACTGAGTATCATGTTTCAGGGGAAAATATGGTCATTCAGTGGAATAGAGGACTTTCAAGCATTCTTGCTGAAAATTTGTTTAATAGAAAATTTGACATTCAGATACAAGAAGCAAGAGAAGCATGAGAAGGTAAACAGGGAAAAGAAATCATAAGGAACTTATCAAAGTTGAACTATTAACATTCCTACATGGAAAAACAATAATTGTAACTTATGAAACTTTTCTCAGTAGTTGAAGGGATTAGAAATATATATATATATATATATATATATATATATACATATATATATATATATTTGTCTATATATGAGGGTATATGGGCATATGGATACATATGTGAATGTGTGTATATATGTTTACAGGTATACATAGATAGAGGGCACAGGACCAATTTAACAGGAAGGAATGATACTTAAAAGGTGAAATTAAGAGGTGAGAGGAATATAATGAGAGGAGATGGGGAGAGACACAATGGGGTAAACTATCTCATACAGAAGAGGCAAGGGAAAATGGTTACAATGGAGGGGAAGAATAGGAAGGCAAAAGGGAATGTGTTAACCATATTCCCATTGAATTTGGCTTGAGGAGGGAGTGAAATACACACTAAATAGGGTATCTCACCCTCCAGGAGAATAGGGGGGGAAAGGGATGAGAGGGGGAATGATAGAAGGGAGAGTAGGCTGAGGGGGGAGGGAAGTTGGAAGCACCCACTTTTGAAAAGGGAGGGGATCAAAGTAGAGAATAGAACAAGTGGGAGGTGGGATAGAAGGGAGGGAAATATAGTCAGTCTTTTACAATATATCTACTATGTTATTGTTTTGCATTAGCCACGCATGTACAACCTATACTGAACTGTGTATCTTCCCAGTAAGGGTGGGTGACAAGGAAGGAAGGGAATGAATCTGGAATCGAAAGTTTTAAAATGAAATATTCAAATATATATATATATATATACACATATATATATAGTGTATATATATACATATATATAGTGTATATATATATATATATACTATTATTAATACCATCTTACATGTAATTGGGAAATAAGATATACAGGCACTGAGGCATAGAGATCCACTGGAAAAGTAGAAAGGGGTATGGAGAAAATATGGGAGAGAGCAGATTGGAGGAGGGGATATCCTGTGGGACTGCTATTTTGGGGCAGTGGGTAGGGGAAAAATGGGGAGAAAATTTGTAACTCAAAATCTGGCGGAAATGAATGATGTAAATCAGAAGTTAATAAAGCATTAATTAAAAAAAATTTTCCTCAAAAAAAAAAAAGAAACTAAGGCAGAGGTTAAATGACTTGCCTAGAGTCACAAAACTAGTAAGTATCTGAGATTATATTTGAAATCAGGCTTTCCTGACTTCAAGCCAAGTGCTCTAACCATTGCACCACCCCACAGAATCAAAGTTGATTGTCTAGTTATTCTGTCTGTCTGGTATAATAGAGGGCAGCTAGGTGGCATGGTGAATAGAGTGCCAGGCCTGGAGCCAAGAGTGTCTGAGTTCAAATCCAGCCTCAGGCATTTACTAGTTGGGTGACCTTGGACAAGTCACTTAACTCTGTTTGCCTGAGCTTCCTTGTCTGTAAAAGGAGCTGGAGAAGGAAATGGCAGACCACTCCAGTATCTTTGCCAAGAAAACCCCATATGGGGTCATGACTGAAACAACTCAATAACAAGAGAGCAGAAAGGAAGAATTAGAGGCACAGCAGTGTTCGTAACCCATAAATGTGATCACATCATTCCCCTGCTCAATAACTTTCTGTTATTAACAGGATAAAATACAAAGGCCTTATTGGGCATGCAAGGCCCAGCATCATTAACTTTCAACTTCCTTTTTCCATTTCCATTTTGAATGGACATTTCAATTGGAATTCAATTTCAATTCAAATGGAAATTTGAATGAAAATGAAATTTCCATTTCATTCTACTCCCTTTTATAACAGCTAAATTGTGCTTCTAGCTTTTCTCCAAATTTCTCTTGATTTTCTTTTCTTCCTTTGATGTCTACCTAGTTTAGGCGTCACCTTCTCTGTTAAGTCTTCCAGAATTTTCCTCCTACCATACTCATAATTAGGCAAGGGATCTTCCTCTCCAATTCTTCATTCCTCTTTGAGCTCTTCTATGTGCTTTGATCATTCAAACACTTAGGAGAGACATGGTATTTGAGATATCGTATGCCCCATAAGTCATTGTGAAACTTATCAAGTGATGTCGTTACACTAGTGAAAACTTTGGGGTAGGGTCTTAACCTGCTGTGTTCTACGTAGGCTGTGTGTGTGTCTGTGTGGGTACAATTTACAAAAGAGAACACATACCCTTTATGTGTATATTTACTTGTGTTTTTACCCAAGTTCTGATTAATTGATAAGGTCCTAGGGTTAGGGACTGTGCTATTTCTTATTTTCATATCCCTAGCACACTAGTATTAGTTCTTCTTAAAGTAAACTTTAATAAATATTTTTTGATTTGAATTAAATGTTCACAAGCAGAAAACCTAGGGGGTGTTTTATGATATTTATATGTGTAAGGTTATACAAACTATATGTTTTATTTCTCCAGGCTGTGTGGGAAAGGAAATGGAGATAAAATATCATCAGTGGGATTGGTGGCTTACAATGACTCTGACCTCCAATGTGGCAGCAAAGGAAAGACAGGGAGGGATCTCTGGGGACACAACTCAGATGGCAGATGTATGTTTTTTGAGGGAAGGCACCATTTTGGATTTTTGGCTTTGTATCCCTAATGCCTGGTATACAATCGGTACTCAATTAATGCTTATTGACTGATGATTCTGTGGCTACTAGCATTTAGTAGTTACTACAGGCCTAGCACATTGTTGTTTAGTCAATTAGTCATGTCCAACTCTTTGTGACCCCATTTGGGGTTTTCTTAGCAAAGAGACTGGAGTGATTTTCTGTTTCCTTCTCTAATTTATTTTACAGATTAGGAAACTGAGGCAAACAGGGTTAAATGATTTGACCAGGCTAGATTTGAACCCAGGTCCCCCTAACTCTAGGGCCAGCATTCTATTAATTGTGTCACCTAGATGCCCTGGCCTAGCAAATAGTATCTACTTTTTCTATGTTTATTGAATTGTTTTAGATATTTCTTGTTCCCTCAAACCTTTATTTTTTCCCTTGGGGTCATTGACCTTTCTTATATCCTTCCAGTGTATAAATAGAAATGCACTTTTATTTGATGCTTTCTATTGGTTTTTCCCCAAAATGAAGGGTTTGAATGGTCTTCGACTCCTGTGGGTTCAGTGATTATGCCCGTGCAGATGATTTCCTGTTTCTATATATCCAGCTCCAATCTTTCTCCTGAGCTCCAGTCCTATATTGCCCATTGTCTCTTAGATGTCTCCATCCCACAAACAAATGTGAAACATGCAAATGGAGCTCATTATCTTCCCTCTCCTTCCACCCCACAAATCTTTTTTTTTTTCCAACTTTCTTATCATCCTCAAGGGCCTCACCATCCTCTCAGTCACCTAGCATCATGACATCAATGTAATCCCTTGACTCCTCACTTACACTCACTTCAAATAACAATCTGCTGTCACATCTTCTCATTTTTGCCATCAAAGCATCCCTAGTCCATTCCTCTTTCTCTTCATTCACATGACCACTGCCCTCATACAGGCTCTCATCAGCTCACAACAGGATGATGGCAATTACCTCCTGGGGAATCTGCCTGCCTAACGTCTCTACTCACTCCACTCCATTCCCCCATTCAGCTGCCAGAGTGATTTTCCTGAAGTGGAGGTGCACCTATATCTCTTCCCTACTTAGTAAACTCAAGTGCCTCCCTATGTCTTCCAGGATCAGATATGAAATCCTTTTTTTGACATTTAAAACCCATTGTTCCCCTCTGATCAATCTGCTAGACCCCTAGGCTGACCTACCTGCCCACCCACACATGCCACTCTGTCTTTCACCTCTATGCATTAAAAAGCACTGGTCACTCTTCTCACTCCCATTCTTGGAATTACTATTTTTTTTTAACCTTAATTCCATCTTCTGGCTTCCTTCAAGATTAACTCAAATTTTACTTTCTGCACAAATCCTCTGCCCCCTACCTTCTTTCTCTGTAAGATTACACTGCATATATACTACACATACATATTTATTTGCATGCTAGAATGTTAGCTCCTTGAAGGCAGAGTTTGTTTTCACCTTTCTTTGTATCCCCAGAGCTTATTAGCACACACCTTGGCACAAATAAGAGATTAAAAAGTGCTTGTTGGCTGAGTGTCTTTGTTTTCATTTCCCTATTTCCCTTCCCTGTATCAAAGTGAAAACAAACAAACAAAAAAACAAGCTAGAGGGGATATTGAGGAAAGGAGATTCTAAGAATAATTCTGCATTCTTGTCCCTCTTCCTCCTGACCCTGAATCTCCAACTTGATATGGAAAAAAAAAAGTGAAGTTCTTGTAATAAATAACAAAAGCACCATTCAGCCTTGTGCAGTCTCTACTACCTTCTTCCCTTCTCTTGACTTAAGTGCGCTCCAAGTTAAAATGGTTTACAAGTTAAAATGACCGCATTTTACCTCAAAGTTAATGTCAAAGCTAGGACTAATGCCTTAGGCAGTGGTCATCCCTGACTGCTCAGGAGCTCTTTTTTTTTTTTTTTGCTTTTGGAGGGCAATTGGGGTTAAGCGACTTGCCCAAGGTCACATGGCTAATAAGTGTTAAGTGTCTGAAGCTGGATTTGAACTCATGTCCTCCTGATTCCAGGGCCAATGCTCTATTCACTGTGCCATCTAGCCACCCCCCTCAGGAGCTCTTCTTGTAAGAG
This sequence comes from Petaurus breviceps papuanus, assembly GCF_028583685.1. Lineage (NCBI taxonomy): Eukaryota > Metazoa > Chordata > Mammalia > Diprotodontia > Petauridae > Petaurus > Petaurus breviceps. The sequence continues at coordinate 8,307,593 of NW_027187308.1, forward strand.
AAACTGAGTGTCACCAATAGCATGTTTTATTCTATCGGTGCCTGGAACCCATGAAAAACACCATCTGTTGAGACTTCCAGCAATAAAAGAGCCAGTATTTATATAGAACATCAATACATGCAAAGTGCTTTACATATATTAAGTCCTTTAACCCACTCAACAGCCCTGTGAGATAGGTGATAATCTTATTGACATTTTATAGATGAGGAAACCCAGGCTAACAATGAGAGAAGTTAAGTGACTTTCCCAGGGTCATAAAGCTCCTAAGTGTTTGAGGCAGGATTTGAACTCAAGTCTTCCTCATTTGGGTCCAGCATTCTCCCCACTATGGCACCTACCAAGCCTGGGCACCTTGGTTGGTCCCTTTTTGTGTATAGCACAGTCTCTAGAACCTGTAATTACAATAGATTTCAGTAAATGTATGTTGATCTCACTTGATTCGATTTGTTCAGTTATCTCTTCTACTACCTGCTACTTTCCTACATTCTTTTTATCCCTCCCCCCCTTTTACAATTCTTTCAGCATTTCCTCTCTTTTGAATTTTATAAAATTAAATTTGTTTTTCAGTTGTGTCTGACGTTTATGACCCCATTTGAGGTTTCCTTGGCAAAGATACTAGAGTGGTTTGCCCCTTCCTTCTCCAGTTTATTTTACAGATAAGGAAACTGAGGCAAACAGGGTTAAGTGACTTGCCCAGAGTCACACAGGTAATAAGTGTCTGAGGCTGTATTTGAGCTCAGGTCTATCCTAATTCCAAGTGCTTTATTCACTATGCCACCTAGCTGCCCATAAAGTTGCATATTATCTGTTAAAAGTCATAGCTACAAATCTTTGAGGCTTTTAGGAAGAACTGTCATAGTTGACAGTTTCTCAGCTGACATTTATCTGCCTATAGGTATCACCTCGGTTTTTCTTCTCAACTCTTTCTGAGGGTACAGTGCTTATCAGACTGTACCTTGGAGCTTATTCCTGTGCTCCTGCCTACTGGCTCTAAAGGGGTGGTGGTGGAAAATATCACCCCGTGGTATCCTTGGAGAGTTTCCATGACAGCAGGGAGGTCAATCTATGGAGAGTCCCGCATAACTTGGACTCAGTGTTATTCAGGAATTTGTTTTCTAAACATGGATGGATAAATGATTGGCACTCTTGGTGTCTGCTTGGAGCAACCACCTGACTTTGAAAACACATTGAGGCTGCCAATACCAGCTTCCCTTTATTCTGGCAGCCCACCTACTTTTCCTAGAGTGAGAGTTACACCCTCTTGGAGTTTCCGTCTGTGCATAAGGAAATACTTAACTCTATTTTCAAGATACTACAAAAACATCACATTTATTGACACATGAATATTAGACACTGAAATGGAAGGGAGAGAAAAGAGATGACCCACTAAGAATGAAGCATCAGTTACTACTCAGAACCTGTGCCCATATTTCATTATGCTTTAGATGCTGTCACTCCTTAGATGTAATCCATTGCCTTACAGAGATATAACACATGGTCAGTGTTCCCCATTCTGGCTACATTTATTAGCATAGATGACAGCTAGGCTGTGGTAGTAGGGCAGAGGGGGCTCCCTGACCACATGAGCACATCTGTCACAGAAGAGGCAGCCTGGTACAATGGAAAGGATGCTGCCTCTGGAGTCAGAGAATCTGGGTTCAAATCCTGCCTCTGCCACTTGCTACCTGTTGTGATCCTGGCCAAGCCACTGAATGTCTCTTAGCCCCAAATTCCTTATCCAGATCTATATCTATGATCCTATTACAAATATCATTAGGTATGTGGAACTCCTCTCTGTCGATAGGTCATGACTGGCAAACCAAAAGCTATCCTTGTCAGAGGTGACATTTCTGAAGGAAATGTCAAATGTTAGGTTCATCTGTTCAAAAGAATGTTAGTTGCTTCCTCTTAGCAACCTTGTCTGTAAATTTGTCAAGGTAAGTTTGTCAAATGTAGGCAGGGTAGATGGCAAATTCTTTTATGACCTGTCCTACACATCCATGTATATCCTGCAATCCCAGCACTGTGTGGAACACTCAAACAGAGATCTTGATTGACCTCCAAGTAAAAAACAAACAAACAAACATATAAAACCTCCCCAAGCACCAGTACAGTGATATGTTGTTATTTTCAGTTGTATTTCATCCTTCATGACCCCATCTGGGATTTTATTAACAAAGATATTGGAGTGGTTTGTTGTTTCCTTTTCCAACTCATTTTACAGATGAGGAAAACTGAGGCAAACAGGGTTAAGTGACTTACCCATAGTCACACAACTAGTAAATATCTGAGGCCAGATTTCGACTCAGAAAGAGGAACCTTCCTGACTCCAGGTGCCACCTAGTGCAACATTCCTTTTGAAGTTGAAGTGCATAATTTAAGGTGAGCAAAGGAAAATGGTAAGGTGAAAAGAATAATTGATTGGCAGTTAGAAGGCCTAGGTTTAAATCTGACTTCTTTCACTACTGGGTGACCTTGAATAAGTCAATTGAACTCTCGGCCTCAGCTCTTCATCTGTAAAATGGGGACTTAAATTGGATGATTTTTCCCTCTTCTAAATCTATAGGTAATGGTAGATTCTTTTCCTTTTCTAGGGTAATCTCTCCTTACAGAAGGAGAGAACAAAATGAATGCGTATGAGTGCACAATAGGGACCTGGTTCACAAATTCTAAGTCCATTTTCCCCCTCCTGTCAGCAAAAACAAAGATGAAGATGAAGCTCTCTCACCCACACTAGTGAGTGTCTAGGAGATCATGGACACCATCCCCCTGGAGTCCAGAGAGAGAGATGTTGGAAAGATAATTAATGACAAGGAAGAAATCCCCCATGACTCTTTTTTGGAAGGCTTTGTTCCTGTCCAAGGATTTTTGTCAACGTTATCACATTTGATCTTTAGCAGCTCAGTGTAGTGGACAGAGTTGGGTTTGCGTCTTATCTCAGACATATGCTAACTATGGGAATATGGTCATAGTTATTTAACTTCCCAGTGCCCACTGCAACTCTATAAGACCATAAAATGTAGACAGATTGCTGATCCCAGCTAATGGAGGGATTTTCTATTAAATCCCAATACAACCTGGTTTAGGATGCTAGAGGATTTTGGAGTTGTAGCACTGGAGGATGCATAGGCCAAGGCCTGGAGAATGGTTATAACTGAACAGAATACAGTCCTGCTATCAACTTTTGTGAGCATCATTCTCTCTTTCAGCACTCAACAAAAGTGTGGTTTTTTTTTTTTTGGAGGAAGGAAGGTAGGGCAATTGGGGTTAAGTGACTTTCCCAAGGTCACACAGCTAGATTTTGTGTTAAGTGTCTGAGGTCGGATTTGAGCTCAGGTCCTCCTGACTTCAAGGCCAGTGCTCTATTCACTGTGCCACCTAGCTGCCCCCAAAAGTGTGTATTTCTACAATGTTCAGTGATATATTCAAGGTTTCACATACTTTCAGGGCGTGTTGAGATAGGCACATTTAAGAAGTAGTGTAAAATAGTGGAAAGAGGTCTGGATTAAAATCTAGCCTCTGTTACTTCCTATCAGTGTGACTTGGGGCAAGTCATAAACTCTCTAGGCCTCAGTTTCCTCATCTGGAAAATGAGGGAAGAGGACAACCTTACAGCCTCTAAGGACCCTTTCAACTTTAAATCTATAATACTATACTCTAGTTCAGAATAAATATTCCTCATGTTTTTGTGTATGTGTGTATGTGCTTTCCATTATATAATCAGGTTAACTCAATACTAACCAGTAACAAAGTTCAGGGTATAGGAGGGTAAGTGAGAAAAGAAAAGAACTGCTTTCCTTACTGAACACTTTTCATTCTTTATCATAAATTTCAAATATAGACACTTCTCCATTATTATCCCTAACTGAAGCAACTCATGGTATGGGTATATATATATATATATATATAAATTTTTTTGGTAAATTTTTATTTTTAGTTCCAAATTTTCTCCCTCCCTCTACCCCCTCCTACACATATTGACAAGACAAGAAATATGATATCCACTATTCATATTAAGTGATACAAAGCATATTTCCATGTTAGCTCTGTTTTGGGGGGAAAAGGCAAGAAAAATAAAGGTAAATATGTTTCAGTCTGCACTCTGAGTTGATTGGTTCTCTCTCTGGAGGTGGATAACATGTTTCATCATGAGTCTTTTAGAATTGAGATGGGCCATTGATCAGAGTTACTAAGTCTTTCGCAGATTGCTTTCCTGTTCTACTTCTTCTACTTTGTATCACGTCATACAAGTCTTCCCAGGTTTTTCTGAAACCATTCCCTTCATCATTTCTTACAGCAAATAGTATTCCATCATATTCACACACCATAACTTGTTTGG
>NW_027187308.1:8311941-8344938 GCF_028583685.1 Petaurus breviceps papuanus
TTGCCCTTTGGGCATATTTCCAACTGATCTCTAGAGAAGTTGGACTAGTTCATGTTTCCACCAGCAGTGCATTGTTATGCCCATTTCTGATATTCCCTCTAGCATTTGTCATTTTCCTTTTCTGTTGCTTTAGCCAATCTGATGGGTATGAGGTGGTATCTCAGAGTTGTTTTAATTTGCATTTTTCTAGTTACTAATTATTCAGAGCATTTTTCACAAGGTTATTGATAGCTTTGGTTTCTTCTAAAAACTGACTTCATATCCTTTAAACATTTATTAGTTATTATTTTTTTTTATAAATTTGTCTCAATTCTCTATTATTAGTGAAATGAAACCTTTTTCAGAGAAACTTTCAATAATTCCCCAGATTTCTTGATTTTCTTTTATTTTTTGACTGCATTAGTTTTGTTCATTCAAAACCTTTTAAATTTTATGTAATTAAAATTATCCATTTTATCTCCTATGAACCTTCCTCTTTCTCTCTTGTTTGATCATTGACTCTTCCTCTATCCACAGGTCTGACATGTAATTTATTCCATGTTCCCTTAATTTGCTTATGATACCATCCTCTATGTTTAAATTATGTTCCCATTTTGGAATGTGCCCTTATTTTAGAATATGGTATAAGATTCTAGTTTATGCTCAATTTTTGCCAAACAACATTCTAGTTTTCCCAGTAGATTTTGTCAAACAGTGAGTTCTTGCCTCCAAACTGAGATCTTATGATTTATCAATCATTAGGCTATTGTGGTTATTTGTTCTTTGTATTTGTTTTTATTGTTTCTTGATGTCTTATGGAGTCATTAGCTTCCACTTGACCAATTCTGATTTCAAAAGAGTTATTTTCATCACCAAGGCTTTGTACCTCTTTTGCCATTTGACCAGTTCTGATTTTTAAAGAGTGTTTTCATTAGTACTTTTTGTGCCTTTTTAAAAACCAAGCTGCTAATTCTCTTTTCACAATTTCTTTGCATTGCTTTCATTTGTTTCCCCAGTTTTTCCTTTGCTATTTTTATGTGATTAAAAATTTTTTTGATCTTTTTTATGTCTTTCTTTAGCTCTTCTGGGAACTTTTTTGGGCTTGTGTTCGATCTGCATTTTGCCTTGATGTTTTGGTTGGAGATATTTTCCAGTCATTATCTTCTTAGTTTGTGTCTTGAGTTTCCCTGTCACAATAGTAGTTTTTTATGATCAGGTTCTTTTTTGTTGTCATTGTTTGCTCGTTTTTCAAGCCTATTTCTTTGGACTTTGTGTTAGATTTGGTCTCTTCTCACCTTTGGGGGTGGAGAGGATATCTGACTTTTTATGTCTTGTTGCTTTCACAGCTAAATCTGGGGGCTAGTAAGTTTTTAGTGCTTTCAAGGTGGTATAATCCAGGGAGAGCTCTGGTCCTTACCCAGGTATGGTTCCTGCTCCCTCAAAACTACAGCTGTTTCTCTTTGCCCTGGAGCTACAACCCAGAACTGGGTGATAGACAATGGAATTGCCAAATGCTAATACAGGGGTTCCCTGAAATCTCTCTCTAACCAGGTGTTCAGTTTCTTTACCTTCCCTTGGTTCTGGGCTCTACTGGACCACTGCTGTTGCCACTGTTTCCAAGGCCCATAGCTAGGCCAGCCACCACTTTAGAGCTCACAAATCTCACTTTCTGTCTTCCTAAGCTTCCCTGGACTGGAAAAAAAATGACACCATCACTTTTTGTTAGTTATCTCACTCAGAATTCAGTTTGATTCACTTTTTAAAGTTATTTAGAGGAGGGTGTTGAGAAAAAATGCTCAGTTTACACCACCATCCTGGCACCATCCCTATGGATGTCTTTTTTTTTTTTGGAGGGGGGAAGGCAAGGCAGTTGGGGTTAAGTGACTTGTCCAAGGTCACACAGCTCATAAGTGTGATCAAGTATCTGAGGTTGGATTTGATCTCAGGTCCTCCTGATTCCAGGGATGGTGCTCTATTCACTGTACCAACTAGCTGCCCTGTGGATGTCTTTCTTTTTTTAAATTTTTTTTTAAGCAATCGGGGTTAAGTAACTTGCTCAATGTTACATGGCCAGTTATTTCTGGGTGTGGTGCTGAGTGTCTGAGCCTGGGATTTGATCTCCAGGTCATCCTAACACTGGAGCCAGTGTTCTTACTCACTGAGCCACCTGGCCACCCCTGTGGATGTCTTTCTAAAGCAAATAATACAGGAAGTAATTCACTTTTGTGTTTGGAAAGGAAGGAGAAGGGAATAAGCATTTACATTGTGCTTACTGTGTGCCAGGTGCTGTGTAAGTACTTTATAAATACATACATACATAATCACACATATATGTATATTCCTCCTAACAGCCTTGGAAGGCAGGTAATTTATCTTCTTTTTAAAATTTAGGAAACTAAGGTAAACAGACATTAAATGATTTTCTCAGGGTCACACAGCCAGTGAATGGATTTGAAATTGGGTCTTTCTGATTTGAGGCCCAGCACTCTATCCACTCACTGGACCCCAGCACCACTTTGCTGCCTCATTTAGATTGTATTAAAGCCCTTTGAAAACTTTATAATGCTATAGAAATGTGGATCATTACTATTTTCATAATTTTTGGGTGGTTTGGATCAGAGAAATGACCTCTGAGGTTCCTTCCAGGTCTAGATCTATGAACCTATACAATGAAGTGGTACATTGTGTCATTTTGCCTTACAGATTATATTTAGTTTTGGTTAAAATTAAAATGAGCCTGTCCTTAATGAGCATCCATGGAGGAGGAACCAGGCACAAGAAGTGGGACACAAGCCCAAGAAGTGTATTGGGTAGCAGGAGAAACAAGCCTGGGATTAGAAATTGGCCGTAGAAAATCCCCAGTGTGGATAATGGCCCTACGGATTCCCCCCGGGCTCATTGTGCCTGCTGGCAAAGGTCAGACTGGGCTCCTTTCCTGGACAGAATTCCTCCTGTTTGTCCCAACAAGAGAGTCATCTGCCAGCAGTAGGAGCTGTATGACACATACCGTTTTCACCCACTCCAATCCTGCATTGCTGGTGGCTGGAGCTCTGGTTTCTGTCCATGTCACAGAGCTGTGTTCAGTCAATTTGAGGTGTGGCAGTTTGCCCATGATTATTCTGAACACATCTCAGTAAGAGAGAGTAGTTTGATTGTTCCAAAGATGAGAACATTTGTTCACTCTATGGATGAGGATGGGACTGGCTATATACTTCACCCATAGCTGGTAGGGCAGTTCTCAAAAGGACCGATGGTATCCTTGGAGCCAATGCTCCCATTCCCTATATGGAAATGCTTAGAATATGTAAATGTTGCCTTTCTGTCCTCTTCTGTGTTTTGTGTTCATTGGATGGAGTTACTCCGTGATATAAATAAGTCCGTTTTCAATTCATTTAAGAACCTAGACAGAGTCCTTTGGACCAGGGGAAATGTAAGCATTAAAAAAAAAATGTTTGTTACTTCCATATGAGTTTTTGTTTTGTGCCCTGGATGGCTGCCACTGCCACCATCAGAGACGGCCAGGAAGAAATTTAGCCTGGTGCTACTCAAAAGGGCTGTGGTTTATGAATGACCTTGATTTTCATGGCAATTAACTATGTCTGTGGACCTGGATCTGATAATTCTAAAGATGGGGCTCCTGGAGAAAAAGATTACTTCATAGTAAAATTTGTATCAGCTGATTTTTTGAGGTTATTTATTTAAAGATTTTCATAGCCGTATTCTATTTAATTGTGCAAAACCAAAGGCAATTTTAATGCCCAATAGTACAGAATGGTTAAATCATGGTACTGTATATTATTGTAATGGCATACCAAAATGTAGTTGAGACAGACAACTTTAGAGACTATTCTGGAAAGATATTTATGAAATAATTCAAAGTGATTAAAAGTAGAACCAAAGAAGTGAATACAAAATAGCTACAATGATAGGGGATAGGGACTGGATCTTGGATTTCATTGTGTGGATATCCAGGGAGCTTCTGGATAAAGAAACTCCCTTTTCCATTGTAGGGCAGTACTTTCTCAGAAATTTACAGTCTTAGAAAGTTTAGAGAGTCTCTTTGAGAAAATTTGACCATATTTGGTCAAATATGGACCACTCTAGGGCCATGTTAGGCCCACAGAACTCCCAAGTGCTTTCTGAACTATATTAAAATGTAATAAGGAAAGATTTGACAAAGTAAATAAAAATACAACAAAACATAGATAATATTATTATGTGTTTTTTTTCCCCAGTCAATGTGCAGCCCATAGGATTTATTTAGTGGTCCTCTTTCTATCTGAGCTTAACATCTCTGGCTTAGAGTCATGTTAGGTGACTTGCCCAGGCTCACACAGGCTTGTCTGACTTGAGCCCTGGGTCTTTCTGACTCTGGCTAGTGCCATATTCACTGCATGACACTATTTCAAACTATGATGATATAAAAAGAAAAGCAAATGAAAAAAAATGCTGATGGAAATTTAGAATGAGTAGATGGAGAGATATGATATTTTAAGGTTTAAATTAATTTCTAATATTTTATTAGCTGTTTAATGAGTTCAATTAGTTGTATAAAAATTCAATATTAAGTTTGATTACTGAGCACAACTCAAGCAAACAAGACAAGACAACACAAGCATTTTATTGAGCACCTGTCATGTGTCAGGCTCTGGGCTAACAACTGGGGGTACAAAAAAGGCAAAAGATAGTTCCTGCCCTCAAGGCGCTCACAGTCTAGTGGGCTAATTAAATCTAAAATTAAATACAAACAAGAAAACAATTGTGCATGAACAAGATAAATTGGACATAATTAGCCAAGGTAGTTGTTGGTTGCAGTGGTAGTAGTCCAAAATGATATCACTATGTTGGGGTCAAAGTACTGTGATGTCATTTATACTCAGCCTGTGGTAGAATCTTCTGAGCTCATATTGGTCTGACTGTGGCTGATCAGACCAATGTGATCTCAGAAGGTTCTACCATAGGTTGGGAACAAATAACCCATATGAACATTTTGAGTGGAGATATCTATAAATTTGTACATCTCATTTCTTTTGAGCTACTGTGATTCTGCTTTGCTTATAGAATATAGTACCTTCTTTGATGTGGGAATGGCACACTGGGCAGTCCTTTGCCAGTATCTCCTATGTCTCACAATTGATATTAAAGTTCTTCAGAGACACCTTAAGAATGTCCTTGTATCCCTTTTTCTGACCTCTATGTGAGTGTTTGCCTTGTGTGAATTCTCTATAAAATAATGTTTTAGGCAAACTCATGTTTGACATTTGACCAATGTGTACAGCCTATCAGAATTGCACTCTGCAGCAGTTTGAATACTTGACTGTTCAGCTCGAGAAAGGACTTCAGTGTTGGGTACCTTATCTTACCAGGTGGTCTTCAGAACCTGCCTAAGATAATTCAAATGGAACCATTTCAGTTTCTTGGCATGGTGCTTGTATACTGTCTAGATTTCACAGGCATACAACAATGAGGTCAGCACAATGGCCCTGTGGACCTTCAGTCTGCTAGTTGGTCTAATACCTGTTCTTTCCCATACTTTCCTTTGGAGCCTCCCAAGCACTGAGCTAGCTTTGGCAATGTGTGTGTCAGCCTTATCATCTATGTGTACATCCTTGGAAAGTATGCTGCCAAGGTAAGTGAACTTATCCACAACAATACCCAAAGGGCTATAAAACTGTGCATACCCCTTTAATCCAGCAATACCACTTCTAGGTCTGTATCCCAAACAGATCATAAAAATGGGAAAATGATCCACATGTACAAAAATATTTATAGCAGCTCTTTCTGTGGTTGCCAAGAATGGGAAATTTAGGGGATGCCCATCTATTGGGGAATGACTGAACAAGTGTCATATGAATGTGATGGAATACTATTGTTCCATAAGAATGATGAGCAGGTAAATTTCAGAAAAACCTGGAAAGACTTACACAAACTGATGCTGAGTGAAATGAGCAGAACCAGGAGAACATTAACATAACATTGTATGATGACCAACTTTGATAGAATTAGCTCTTGTCAGCAATGCAGTGACCTAAGACAATTCCAAAAGACTCATGATGGAAAATGCTATCTACATCCAGAGAAAGAACTATGGGATCTGAATGCAGATAGAAACATACTATTTTTTCTATTTTTGTTTGATTTTTATTTCTTGTGGTTTTTACCTTCTCCTTTACAATATGACTAATGTAGAAATATGTTTAATATGATTGCACTTGTATAGACTATATCAGATTGCATGGTGTTTTGGAGAAGGAGGACGGGAGAGAAAATTTAGAACCCTAAATCTTATTAAAGTGAATGTTGAAAACTAAGAATAAATAATTTTTTTTGCCTTTTGGAGGGCAGTTAGGGTTAAGTAACTTGCCCAATGTTACACAGCTAGGTTTGTGTGTGTGTGTGTGTGTGTGTATTAAGTGTCTGAGGTTGGATCCAAACCCAGGTCCTCCTGACTTCAGGGTTGGCGCTTTACTCACTGCATCACCTAGCTACCCCAATAAATAATTTTCTTAAAAAAAGAATTTATCCACAGCATTCAAAACTTCTCCATTTGCTGTAACAGATATTTCCATATATAGATCATGTGGTGCTCATTGGTAAAAGATCTGCTTTCTTGGTTTTAATTGTGAGACCAAAATTAGTACAAGAAGCAGAGAATTGATCTGTACTATGTTGCATCTCAGCCTCAGAGTCTGCACTGAGTGTGCAAATCATCTGTGAACAAAAAGTTGAGTATCAACTCTTCCTCCACCGTACATAAGCATGGGGTAGTAGATAGATTTCTAACCTTAGAGTCAGGAAGATATATATTCAAAACCCAACTTTGATACATACTGTGTGACCTTAGGCAAGTCATTTAACCTCTTAAATACTCTAGGATACTCCTCAAGAGTGTTAGTCTCAGATTTGCCCCACCTGATATTCCCCCACCAATTAAATCTCTGGTCTGGGCATTTAAATTGATATTTACAATAAATCTTCTAATTATTTTTATTTCATCTTTTCAACATGATTCTCCTTTTCACTTGATCTAATCTTCTTTCTTGCTTATTTTTTATTTTCCCCCATATGTCTTAACCAGGAACTCATTGAAACCTCTTCATAAAACAATTTTTTAATCTCTGCTTTCCTAAAAAAAAATTTGGCTAAAATTTGACTCCAGATGACAAATTTAGTTTCATACATGTATTTGGCACACCATTTCTATCACTATGCTCCTACCTCATTTTTGCAAAAAGCAAAACATTGAGTTTGATTCTTTATAAACATGTGGTTACAATGAACCCTCAATATCATAAAGGGGAGAACCTCTTCTTTAACCCTTCTCCTATACTCTACGCTAACTGAATCGATTCAATTCAATAAAACAAGTGTATATTCAGTGCCTACTATGTTCCCAGAACTTGCCTAGATCTTGAGGATATGAAAACAGAAACCAAGCTGTCCCACCCTCAAAGAGGATACATTCTACAGGCTGATATTCGGTCTTTAGGTCACTGTGATGCCCTTTCAGAGGGCTTTAGTAAACACACTGGGAATACAGCAACGACTTCTGGTCAGTCCACTACTGATGAGAATTCCATTGCCAGGAAAAAAAAATGAAGATGATGGGGGAGGGGACCCATTCAGGTAAAGGGAATTCCAAGGAAGGAAATTTGCATGCAACTCAGTATCCAAATATAGAAAGTGGTAGTGACTGGACTTATGAGTTGTAGATATAGGCAACTCCCAGCTGAGAAAAATCCCTTTTACTAGTTCAGCAACTTTAATTTATAGTCTTAGACAACTAGAGCACTGAGAGGTTAATTGTTTTGTTGAGGTTCACATAGCCAGGAAGGACTTGAATTCAAGTCTTCTTGGCTCTATGTGGGCTCTTCTGAAAGGACTCCTTTCCTTATGGGAACATGGATGGGCTTGAAAAATAGCCCAGTGCAGTAAATTGTGATAGCTCCTTATCAAGCTTACCAGCTCTGGTTCTAAAACCCCTTTTGAATTGTGTTGCAATCATGGTCTTGGCTTTGCTTCCAGTTGAGACACTGATTTCTTGATCTGGTCCTTTGAGCTTCATGATTTGTGTTCTCTTGGATTGATCCCTCACCAATTCCATTCCCTACTTGCCTAGAAACTTTCTTCCTGCTACTCTTTCTCTGTTTTCTGCCAAATCTGTCACTTAGGAGACCTGATGAGTGCCTGCAGCCTTCCTCACAATTGGGATATAATAGTAGGTAGAAAGGGCTGTGATGTACACCAAGAATTTAAGTTAGAGGAAGAGGAGCCAAAACAAAAGTAGCCTGGGAGAGGCAACATGGAGGAGTGGCTGGGACGCTGGCTCAGGAATCCGATGTTTGCCTTAGATGGTTGCTGGCTCTATGACCCTGGTCAACTGCCTGGGTCTCATTTTCCTCATGTGTAAAATGAAAGAATTAGAATTGATGACTTCTGAGGCCCCCTTCAGCTGTAGATCTATGATTCTAGGCCAAGAATATTTGAAGAGGGTTAAGGGCAAAGCCTACCATGGCTAGACAAGAAAGGACAAGGCTAGCATAATTACCAGCAAGCAGTCTCTAAGCTAGCAAGTTGTATAACCAGGGCTTGCTTTGAAACAAGTCTTTTTTGAAGGACTACAAGGGAAAGTTTGGGGAAGTTAGGCAGTGCAGTGGATAGAGTCCTGGGACTGGAGTTAGGAAGACTCATCTTCCTAAGTTCAAATCCAGCCACAGACACTTACTAGCTGTGTGACCCAGGTCAAGTCACTTAACCTGTTTGCCTCAGTTTCCTCATTTGTAAAATGAGTTGGAGAAGAAAATGAAAAAAGCACTACAGCTTTTTTGCCAAGAAAACCCATTTGAGGTCATGGAGAATCATACACAACTGAAATGACTGAACAATAACAGGGGAAAGCTTGTTAGGAAGCCAATCCTAGGGTGGGCCAGCTGTTTTTAATTATCTCTTTTGACTAAATCATGGCATGGTTTGTAGACAGATGGTGATAAGAATCCTCAGAGCTTATTCTTCCTTTTGGGATAATTAACTTTCAGGTGAGGTGTTTGAGATCCCAGGTATGGCCCTGTCACCCAGGTCAGGGGGAGTCTTGAAGAAGGGAATGGAGATCTTTGGCTTCAGTTCCTCTCTGTGGGTATGGTCTGGGGTCCTGGAGAATAGCACTATCATTTCTCTGGGGCCTTCTAACACTAATATTTTATGCTTCCACATGTGAACTCTTTTTTTGTCATTTCTCCATAGCCAGGAAGGGAAACGATAATTAGCAGCATTCTGCCCTAACGACTTTTTGGCTGATTGAAGGCAACACATAAAATACAGTCATAACCTATGTATAGTACTTTACAAAGTGCTTCCTTGCATATGATCTTATCCGGTCATCATGACAAACACTGTAAGGTCAGTATTATGCCTGTTTTACAGAAGTAGAAACTGAGGCTTAAGAGTTTAGGTGACTTGTCTAAAATTACACAACTTGGTAGAGCCAGGATTTAAATAAAAGCCACTTGACTTGAAGCCCAATGCTCTTTTTTGCCATCTCTGATTTTACATGGTCCCACTTTTTTTAAACATGAAATTCTTTGTCCACTGCTAGTCTTGATATACCTTAAGTCTATGTCAGGCTTCAATACTTCAATAACTCTTGATTCTCATGGGTAGGATAGTCCTTCCAGTACTTCAGAGAGCACTTGGGAGTGTTGCTAATTGGCCAGTGGACTCCATGTTGGATACCTTTCATACCATTTGTTTTGCAAAAGTCATTGTCAAAATGCTGCTGTTCATTTATGCCTACCATATGTCTCTCTCTTTGGATCATCAATCATATTGATTCTTTGGAGGCTGGTGTTCCATATTTTGTAGCCATATAATTTCACTGAATGAGTGTCAGTATAAAAAGATTGAAATTGGGGATTAGGAAGCAGCTTGGAATCATTTGAAAGCACTGGACAATTTTTCAAATGAAATCCATCTCTTTTTCTGCTTCCTGTTCAGTCCTGGGCTTAGATCTTTGTTTACTGGAAGCATCTGTCCTATGCCAATGGAATAACTCAATGGGATACCCACCCAAGGAATGTTAAAGTCAGTCTTCATTTACTCCTCCATATATTTCCCAAATTATCCTTCTAAGGTAGAGAATGACAAGTGTCATCCCCATTCTCAAGAGTCATCAGGAGCTTTTTATTGCCTCTCTGATAAAATAAAACCTTTTCAGCCTGGCATTTAAGACTTTCATGAACTCTGGTGCCAAGAGAAACTCAAGTACAAATTGTTTCTATCTCCTGAATCCACAATTTTGTCTGGAATCTGACCTTGAGAAAACTGGCATTGGAACCTAGGCTTGAGCCTTGCTTTGGCATTTAATGGCTGCAAAATCATTAAATGATTATCCTGGGCAAATCACGTACATTCTCAATGCTCTAGTGACAGAGGTTTCAAACTCCAGGAGGCCTGCAAAAATCCCAAATGCCACAGGAACCAAATTAAAATGTAATCAGGAAATATTTAACAAAATGAAAAAAATATGATGCAACATAGATAATGTTAATTTGTGATTTTTCTAAGTCAATATGTTAGGCCACCAGTATCCCTTTCCTTTTGAGTTTGACACTACTGCTCCAGGAAACTCTCTAGAAATATAAGTTGTCCACAAAGTGTTGATGTGTATCCACTTAATTTTCATCTTCACCTCAGAATCCTTATTTTCCTTCAATGTTCAGTACCAACTCCTCAGGGACACTTTCTCTGACTACTGCCATGGCTGTCAGCCAGTGCTTTCTTCTTCCTCAAATTACCTCCTACTTAAGTACTTAATGGTACACATATTATATATTCTCTGACCCCAATTAGGATGTGAGCTGGAGCTGCATCTTTTAATTTTTGCATCCCTGGCACCTAGAACACTAACTTGCACAGATTGTTTAATAAATGTGGCATTGAATCAATGGAATCTTATTGAAAGAGTTAAGCTCTTCTTTCTTCCTGATGTTACAATCTCCAAACTCAGTTTAAACTGATTCAGGGACTTTTGGAAAGTCCACAGTGGAAGAGACCTTAGGGCTTTTGCAGTCAAACCTCCTAAAATCACTGATGAGGAAACCTGAGGCCTAGATATGTGAAGACACTTGCCAAAAGTCACATATAATCAGCAGCAATTTCAAGGTAAGAACCCAAGTGTTCTGAATCTCATTTGATTTCAGTCTTTCCATTATACCACAGGGCTCAGGTAAACTGAATTTCTAATATGTTTGGATATCCCCTTTCCCCCCAAAAAGAATGCAAGCCAGTTGTGGGAAGGGATTGTTTATTTTTGCCTTTTTACCTCTATCTAGCACATTGACTGACTCATAGGAGACACAATAAATGCTTATAAAATGTATGAATAAAACCCATCTTTCAAAGCTTTTAAACTATGTTCAGTCAAACTAACTCAAGTAATTGTATCAGATCACAGGATGACAGATTTTGAACAAGAAGGAACCTTTGAGGCAAAGATTTGCTGTTAAATGTTTAACAACTGACTCTCCAAAAAAAAATTAAAAATGATTTTAGGACACACTTTTGAACTTAACATGTATTATTAACATTTCCTCAATCACTTTCTTAAGCATAGACACTCAACAAAACAATAAATTGGACCCTGATTTGTAGTGTTTGCTGATTTCTTAGCTATAAATGCTTTCACTGGAAATTTAACAACCAGTTCTTGGAAGCTGATTTGAGCAGGCTTCTGCACACTCCTTGGAAGTCATCTAGTATAATCCCCTCATTATACTAATCATAAGTTTGTAGAACTAGAATTGAAAGGAATGCCACAGATTATCTTTACCAGCTCCTTTATTTTAAGGATGGGGACACTGAAGCCCAGAGGGGAAAAGTTACTTGCCCAGAGTCTTACAGAATAACTACCTGTAAGTTCTAACATGGCATTGAGAGTTCAGACAATGTTACGGTATATGGATGTAATAGAATATTATTGTTCCATAAGAAGTGTTGAGCAGGCAGATTTCAGAAAAATACCTGGAAAGCTTTACATGAACTGATGCTGAGTGAAGTGAGCAGAACCAGAACATTGTACATAGTAAAAGCAACATTGTGCAATGACTGACTTTGATAGACTTAGCTCTTATCAGCAATGATCTAATGATCTAAGACAATTCCAAAAGACTCAAGATATAATATGCCATCCACATCCAAAGAAAGAACTATGGAGTCTGAATACAGATCGAAACATACTCTTTTCTCTCTATTTTTTCCTTTTATTTCCCCTGGTTTTTCCCTTTTGTTCTGATTGTTTTTTTTACAACATGAATAATGTAGAAAGATGTTTAATATGATTATACATATATAGCCAACATTGCCTTCCATTGTGGGAAGGGGGGAGGGGTAAAATTTGGAACTGAAAACCATTTAGAAGTGAATGTTGAAAATTTAAAATAAATAAATAAATAATAATAAATAAAAAAAAAAAAACAAAGTTGGTTAGAGCTAAGTTTTGAAGGGTTTTAAATGCTAGAGTTATCCCTTCCACATCATGGGGTTCAGGGGTGTGGCAACCCTGCAATCAGGAAAATCTGAGTAAGATTTTTTGGTTCCTTTGTACCAGAAAAGAAGTCTGAATTATTATGATATTAAAAGAGAAAATATGTTGATATTATACAATATTATGCATAAGTTTTACGCATTTCTAAGTTTCTAAACTTTTTCTGTATCATCTGTTGACCTTACTTTGTCATCTGTGGCTTCTGCAAAACTCACCAAAAGGTCCCACTTAGTTTCTTATGCCCAGCTGGGATATATTGAAACATCAATGGGGAAAGTCACAATGTAGAAGGGATAATTGTATATGAGCCTAGAGGCAATAAGGAACCACTGTAATTTTTTGAGACAAATAGTGACATGGCCAGGGAAGCTAGGTGGTGCCATAATACATAGAGTGCTTGACCTGGAAGTCAGGAAAACTCATCTCCCTGAGTTCAAATCCATCCTCAGACACTTACTAGTTGTGTGACCCTGGGCAAGTCACTTAACCTGTTTGTCCCAGTTTCCTCATCTGTAAAATGATCTGGAGAAGGAAATGGCCAACCTCTCCAATTCTGCCAAGAAAACCCCAAATGGGGTCACAAAGAATCGGACACGACTGAAAAACAACTGCACAATAACCATGACACGGCCAGAGCTGTGCTTTAAGAATATCACTTTGGGAGATGTGTGGAGGATGAATTAGAGAGAGACTAGAGGCACGGAGATGGATTGGGATGCTATTGCAGTAGTCGGGGTGAGGGGTGATGAGGACCTGAACTAAGGAGGTTTCCATATCAGGAGGAGAAAGGTGCAAGAGATGTTTTGTAGGTAAAAATCAACAAAACTTGGGAACTGGTTGGATATGGGGGTGGTGAGGAAAGTGAGGGCAGAGGGTAACTCTGAGTATCTCCTCAAACACATGGCTCGAAGACGTACCCGTGTCTGCCACAAAAACGAATGAAAAGATACATAAGGAATCTGGTTGGTGTGTAGTTAAAACCTAAGGAACACAAGAGTTCTGGCTCTTCCTGTATATTCCTTTGGACCACATATTTGTCTTTCATGCCCTTGGCATTGAGGCTGGCAACTAGATGCCATAATGGATAGAATTCTGGGTCTAGAATCAGGAAGACCTGTATTCAAAACCTGCCCCAGACACTTACCAGATGTGTAAGTCTAGGTGAGTTCTCCCATCTCAGTCTCAGCTTCCTACTCTGTAATCTCACAGGGTTGTTGTGAAGACCAAAGAAGATAATATATCTAAAGTGATTTGCTAACCTCAATGTGCTATTTAAATCCTAGCTATTAAAAAATCTTAGTAGAATTTTAGGACATTTAGTGGATGATTTTGAAAACAATAAAGAAAAGAATCAGAAGTTCTAACACAGAGAGGCAGTATAGCGGAGCTGGTGAAGAACTACTCTTAGAACCTGGGTTCAAATCTTGCCTTTGACACATACTGGCTGTGGAGCCCTGGGTAAATCATTTAAGTGTGAAGGGCTCCTGGTAATGAAAACTCTTAAGTTGCACAAGAGGTGTTGGACGGCATTAATAGAAGGAATTTCTTCATTTGGGAGTTCCCCAGACCAATGAAATCACCATTCCAGGCTGTATCCCTTTAAATATTATCTTATATTATTTTAATTTCTAATTTACAGTAAGAGAATATTTAATGGACCATTTTGAAAACATTCAAGAAAAGAGTCAGACATTCCAACACACAGAGCTTGGTGGCAGTATCCTTCATTTGTTTTTAATAAAATGTTTCTGGGATATTTATATACTAGAGTAAAAATTCTAAATATTTCACGTTTTAGCTAAATTTCTTAATGTCTTTGCCAAAAGTTGAAAGCCAATATGTTTTTATGACTGGAAGAGTACATTATCACTGAGGTTATAATTATACCCTAGCCAGATTCCTTATGTATCTTTTGTAACAGACACATGTATTTCTTTGAGCCATATGTTGTTGAAAGATTGTATGCTTTTCTAGGACACACACATAAACACATATGTATATATGTATGCACACACACACAAAATATATTTACACTATATACGCTATGTATACACATTCTTTCTACTAATCGGTTTACATGTATATAGCTTTATGTATGATATTTTAGTATATATAAGATACATATAATTTGATATAACATCACAACATAATGTAACAAAATGTAAGATACCATATAGCATGCCACACCATAACATAAAATAGAATAGCATAATGCAGTGTAGTATATTATACTATATTATATGTTATAAATTAGTATTATTATATAATATGTATTTATATGTATTATATATAAACAGTATATTGCATGTATATGTGTGTGTGTTTGTATGTGTGTTAGCTTTAATATAGAAACATTGCAATAAAATTTTTGTAACCATCTGTATACAACATATATGTGTATATGTATACTGAGGCCTTAGTTTAAATCTTTTAGAACTTCTAGCACGATTTCTTTGCCTTGTACAATATCTCAATGTGTATATTGTGTGTATGTGTATATGTGTGTGTGTGTGATGTGGTGGTGGAAAGAGATCTTGTTGGTGAATTAGAAGTTGAGTTGCTGACTCAGCTCTGCTAATTGTCTACGTGACCTTCTGAGCCTCAGTTTCCTCATCTGTGAAATGGTGAAGTTGAACCTGATGACCTCTATGTTCTCTAGTTCTGACATTTTGTCATATTAGAGACAGTTGTAGCTGGCTTACAGTCTCTTCATATCCTATACCCTACTACTCTCTCTCACCAAAGCCACACAGAGGTGGCCATATCATGGGTCTAACTGTTACTTACAGCAAGAGTATAATAGAGCCAACTCAAACTAGGTCAAGAGAGCCAAGCGTTAAATTTTCAGTTATAGCACTTACACCTCAGAAATTGGCAAATGCTACAAACCAGGGATTGATTTATTGTTTTGTTCATTGGATAGACTTAAGAAAGTGAGAGGAGAAATGTTAATAATGCAAATGAACCTTAAAAATGTGCATTTGTATATATATTTTTAGAGAGCCCATTAAACATTTACCAGCACACTCCTGATCACGGGTGTTTAATATCCTTGTTAAAAAACTCTGGCATTCCCTTTGTCTGATCATAGCCTTCCCTTTCCTTCTCTTCCTATACCTCACCCCTCCTAAAGTTATTTTTCTCCCTTTTCACAACCTCTAATTCTTCTACCTCCCAGTATTTTCTGAGGCCATGATCCCTGCTCTGATTTCAGTCAGTCATCTGATATTAAGTGCCTACAGTTTGCCAGGAATGAAACTAAGCTTTGGAAACACATAGAAAGGCAAAAGATGGTCCCCACTTTCAAGAAACACAGTCTAGTGGGAGAGACAATGTGCAAACACTATGTACAATATGTATATTATATATATATATAATATATAATATATAATATATATATATATATATATTGCACATAATACAGAAGGAAGACTCTAGGATTAGGGGGGAATCAGGAAAGGTTTCTTGCAGAAGATAGAATTTCATTAGAGACTTGAAACAAGCCAGGGAAACTAAGGCAGATGAGAAGAGAGAGAATTCCAAGTATGGGTGACTGCCAATGAAGATCCTTGGAGTTAGGATTTAGCGTGTCTCATTCAAAGAATAACAAGGAGGCCAGTGTCATTGGATGATAAAATGTTTCATTTTCTTCCTTTTAGTCTTGATTACATACTTAACCAATTCAACTTCACCCTGTCATCCACTCATCCCTTGACAACCCCTAATCCTGGGTGACTCCCACCATCCCGCATGCTACCCAACAGGGTGGAAGGAAGTCACACAACCATGTTAAATAAGTAAACAACAAATTTATTTTATCTAACTTCAGCTGGGCTCTCACTACTATATGACAATTCTTTTGTTTCTCCATTGATTTTCTATTCCACTCCCCACAGAATATATCCCAAGATTTCTTGTCTCTCTTCAAGTCTCTTGCATTGTCTTCCCCTTCTAGGGGGAAGCTAAGGATCTTGTCTCTTACTTTCATGAGAAAGTTAACACTCTTTACTATGAGTTCCTTCTTTATTTCCTTCTCTTCATCTAAGTTAGACACCTTGGTATGATTTAACACCCTCTCTTCCTTTCTTATAATGAAATAGCCCTTCTTGGCAAGGCCAATCATTTTAAAAATAATAAAAATAAAAATATTATTTTTTTCACTGATTATGTATTAAAACATTTTTTGACATTAATAAAAGTTTTGACTTTCAAATTCTATCCCTTCCTGCCCTACCCCCTCCCTGAGATGGTAAGAATTCTGATATAGGTTATAGTTCCTTGGGATTGTCTTGGATCATTGCATTGCTGAGAATAGGTAAGTCATTGGCAGTTCTTAGATCATATAATATTGCTATTATCGTGTACAATGCTCACTTCACTTTGTATCAGTTCATGTAAGCCTTTACAGGCTTTTCTGAGTAATTTTTTATAGCACAGTACTAACTATTCCATCACTATCATATACCACAACTTGTTCAGCAAGGCCAATCATGTTACATGTACCCTTGATCCCATCTTCCAGTAGCTTGCTCCCTCTCTAATCTTTGTCCTCTCCCTATCAAAAAGGATCTATGTGGATTTACTTTATATCTTGTTACTTTACTTTGAGTAAGTTATTTTGTCTATTATAAATACCCAAATTAACTATAAAAGACATACGAAGAAAGAAGCTATCTGCATGCATCCAGAGAGAGAACTGATAAATAGAAATGGAAATATATAAATAGAAATATGCATATATATGTATACACACATATATATGTATTTTTGTCTAATAGTAGCAATCACTAGGAAAGGGAAGAAAAAAAAGAAATTTACATGATAATTTTGTTGTATGTTTGAAAGCAATAGCAAGTTGTCCATATTAGATTTGCAGTCTCATATATAATCATCTTTTTTATTGTACTATGTTATGAAAATGCTTATTTATTCCATAAATTAAAAATAAATTTAAAAAAGGATCTATCTATATATTTATATAGCAGCTCTTTTCATAAATTAAGGAACTATCTTTTTATTGGGGAATGGCAAAACTAATTTTGATATATCAATGAAATGAAAGGTTATCGTACCATAAGAAATGATTGAATGAACAGTTTCAGTGGCAACAGGGAAAATCATTAACAAGTAGGGTAAACTGAAGTGAAGAAAACTAGGAGAACAATTTATGATAATAAAAGTATAATAATGAAAAGCAACTTTGAAAGACTAAAACTCTGGTCAATGCAATGATGAACCAGAAGTTCAAAAGAATAAAGATGATACATGCAGCTAACTCCAGACAGAGAAATGATTAAATTAAATGATTAAAATGAAGAGACATATTTTGGAACATGACTAATGTGGGAATTCATTTTGCCAGACTATATAGACAGGTATTGAATGATTTAGGGGTGGGGTTGTTTGTTTTAAGTTTGTTTAATGGGAAGGGAGAATATAGTGGGAGGGACAAATTAATTCTTAAAAATCTTGTTACTTTGCGGGGAAAAAATCCTCTCCCTATCAATTGCTTCCTTCCCTACTGCCTTCAGTCATATTCATTTTCCCATCCTTAAAATGGGAACCAGAGGGGTGGCCAGGTAGTACAGCAAGTAAGAGCACCGGCTCCAGTGTTGGGATGACCTGGGGATCAAATCTGGGCTCAGATACTTAGCACCACACCCAGAAATAACTGGCTGTGTAACCTTGAGCAAGTTACTTAACTCCGATTGCTTAAAAAAAAAAATGGAAACTAGAGTCTACTATACTCTCAAGCAATTGTCTTCAATCTCTCCTCCCTTTCTCTGCCAAACTTTTTAAAAATAATATTTTATTTTTTCCTTGGTTAAATGTGAAGACAACATTTAACATTCATTAAAAATGTTTTTGGAGTCCCAGATTTTCTCTCTCCCTCTGTCATCTCCCCCCAACCTGAGAGAGTAAGCAATTTGATATACATTATACATATTCAATGATGCTAAACATATTGCTATATTTGTCATGTTGTGAAAGAAGACACAGCCCCAAGGGTTAAAAAAAAAATGAAAAAAATACAGAAAGTGAAAAATATATGTTTTGATCTGCATTCAGATTATCCGTTCTTTCTCTGAAGGTAGACAGCATTTTTTTTTCATTACCAGTCCTTTGGAATTATCTTTGATCATTGTATTGTTGAGGTTAGCTAAATTATTCACAAGTGATCAGTTACAATATTGATATTACTGTGTACAATACTTAATTGATTCTGCTCTCTTTGCGATAGTTCATGTAAATCTTTCCAGGTTTTTTTGAAATCTGCCTGCTCATTTCTTTCTTTCTTTCTTTTTTTTTTGTCTTCATTTTGGAGGGGGAAAGGCCAGGCAATTGGGGTTGTGACTTGCCCAAGGCCACAAGGCTAGTAAGTCTTAAGTGTCTGAGACCGTATTTGAACTCAGGTCCTCCTAACTCCAGGGCTGGCCCCCTCATCATTTCTTATAGCACAGTAATATTCCATTACAATTGTATACCATTTTCAGCCATTCTCCAACTGACCAGCATCCCCTTAATTTCCAATTCTTTGCCACTAAAAAAACGCTGTTTTGAATATTTTTGTACAAATAGGTCTTCCCTCCTACCTTTTTAAAAAAAATCTCTTTGGGATACAGAACTAGTAGTGGTATTCTCAGTGAAACTTTTAGAAAAAGTTGTTTATATTTGTTGTCTCCACTTCCTTTACTCTCACTCCTCAACTCTTTGCAAATTGGTTTCTAAGTCCATCTCTCAACTGAAACTGCCCTCTCTCAAGTTATCAATGATCTTTTAACTTAAAAATCAGATGGTCCTTTCTCAGTTTGCATTTTCTTGATTTCTTTGTTGAATTAGACGTTATCAACTATCTTCTCTTGAACACTCTGTTCTTTGGGTTTTTGTGACCTTTTATTTTGGTTCTCCTTCTGACTGTTCCTTCTTAATCTCCTCTGCTGGCTCATCATCTATATTGTTTCCCCTAACCATGGTTGTTCCTCAAGGTTCTGTCTTGGACCTGTTTCTCTTCTTTCTCTGCACTTTACTTGCTGTTTTCACCAGCTCCCACAGGTTTAATTGTCCTCTAGGTAGGTGACTCCCAGATTTATGTATACAGCCCCAATCTTTCCTTTGAGATTTAGTAACCAGTGAATCAGTAAGTGTCAATTACACATTTCAGAATTAATATTCCAGATACATCTCAAGCTCAACACATCCAGAACTCATTATCCCTCCTTACCCCCCCTCATCAATCCTCTCCTCTTCTAAACTTCCCCATTATTATAGAGGGTACCATCTTCCCCTTTACTCAGGCTCAAAATTTTAGTGTCTTCCTCAACACTTTATTCTCCCTTATTGTACATGTCCAACCAGTTGTCAAAACTTGTTTCTTCTTCTATAACATCTCTAACATTTGACCCCTTCTTTCCACTCATACAGCCACTACCTTAATTGATACCCTCATCACCTCTCATCTAGAATATTATAACTTGTTTCCCCATTGATCATCCTGCCTCTAGTCTCTCCTCATTCCAATTCATCCTCCACACATCTGTCAAAGTGATTTTTTTCTGAAGCTAGGATCTCACCATGTCTTTCCCCTACTCAGTAAACTCCAGGGACATCTTATTGCCTCCCTGATAAAATATAACCTTTGGATTTTAAATTCCTTCACAACCTGGCCCCATTCTATCCTTTTAGACTCATTAAACATTACTCACCTATGACCAACCAAACTGGCCTTCTCTCTGTTCTACACAGGCACATATTACTTTGTCTTTTGTCTATGGGCCCTTTCACTGGCTGTCTCCTGCTTCTGAAATAAGTTCCCCCATCACCTTCATTTCATAAATTCTCCCTCTCTCTCTCTTTTTTTTTTTTTTTTGCTTTTGGAGGGGGGGAAGGCAGGGTGATTGGGGTCAAGTGACTTGCCCAAGGTCACAGGGCTAGTAAGCGTTAAGTGTCTGAGGCTGGATTTGAACTCAGGTCCTCCTGACTCCAGGGCCAGTGCTCTAACTTTGCCACCTAGCTGCCCCAAATTCTCTCTCTTTTGCCAGGATATAGCTCAAGCACTGCTTTCTACATGGAGCCTTTGAAGATCTTCCCAATCACTAGGGCCCCACCTTCCCCTTTTAGTATTTATTTATTCTGTTTGTATTTATATATGTAAATGTAAATTATATATGGAAATGTAAGTTGCCTGAAGCCAGGTGTAATTATATGCCTAACTGTATATCCCCAGTACCTAGCCTAGTTCCCTAGCACATAGTAGATGTTTTAAAATGCTGATTCTTTGAAAAAGTCTAGCTCATTGATAAACTTATTTAAGTGTGATCCTAAATTTATAATGGTAACAATAGCTGGCACTTTTATAGTGAACTAGTCAAGGTGTTCAGAGTACATTAGCGATTTCTTTTCCCTATACAACACAAAAACTTTTAAAAAGTAGTTTAGTGAGATTATTATTACCCTTATTTCATACTGAGGAAATGGAGGAGGAAGAGGCCACACAGTTGGCAAGTAGCACCTCCATTCAGCAGGCCCCTAACTCT
The DNA here is from genome assembly GCF_028583685.1 of Petaurus breviceps papuanus. Classification (NCBI taxonomy): domain Eukaryota; kingdom Metazoa; phylum Chordata; class Mammalia; order Diprotodontia; family Petauridae; genus Petaurus; species Petaurus breviceps. The sequence goes on from NW_027187308.1 coordinate 8,332,993, forward strand.
GGTCCCCTGCCCAGGGCTCTTTCTATATATGAGAAATTTTATTGGATTCTTAATGATTTACTTTTATGTTTGTGCCCTGAGGCATTTATTCACAGAATCACTGGTATTTAGAATTGAAGGGACTTCTGAGACCGTCTAGAACAAACTATTTTTGAAAAGAATCTCTTTTACAACAAATTGTCAACCAGGACCTCCTTGAAGGCCTTGGACTGAGATGAGCCCATAATCTCCTAAGGCAACTCTTTGTATTTTTGTAGAGTTCTAATTGCTAAGAAGTCTCTCCTAACACCAAGTTCAAATTAGCTTTGACATTTCTACATATTAATCTTCTTTGGGACCAAAAGGAACAAGTCTACTTCATCTTCAATATGATTTGAAAAGAGCCATTAAATTCTTTCACAGAATCTGGAACATAGTAGGTGCTTAATAATTGCTTATTGAGTGCTGGCCCTGGAGTAGGGAGGACCGGTTCCAGCCTCAGATACTTAACACCCACACACATCCCCCCACACAAACACCCCCACACAAAACAACTGGCTGTGTAACCTTGGGCAAGTTACTTAACCCCAATTACTTTGAAAAAAAAATTGGTTATTGATTTACTGACTGACTAACTAGTTCCTCCCAGAACCTCCATTTTAAGGAGCACTCTCCAGCCAACCATATTGTCATTCATCTCTAAGCTACATTCCTGATTCTTAGGAGAAGATCTTTTATCTCTCTCCCCTCCTTCTACCCCTATTTCCTTTTACTTATTGTCTTCCCCTTTATAAGGTAAGCTCTTTGAGGGCTGTAACTGCCTTTCTTTTTGCTTGTGAATGGAATAAAAGTGAAAACTTCTCAGGTAACATTCCAGAAATCTGAACAGAATTGTAATAAAGTACCAAAGAATTGGTAACCTGGGTTGGGAACCTGGGACCCTACCTTACTTCCCTGGTCATAAGTTGAAGTTTTTGCTAAGCTTAGCTAAGTGTAGGAGGGGAAAGCACAGACTCTGCAAATTTAACCACAGGCCCAAGTGTCCCAGACTTGTTTCCATTGACTACCATCTGACCTATACAAATATAAAATTGGAAATCCTGTTGCAGAACTTGGGGCAGGTCACCATGTCCTAAAATCCCCATGATTCATAAAATATTGTCTATTTTCATATCTATATTGATATTATTAGAACATTCATCTTCTGCTTTCATATCTAAGTTGATATTGATGACATATTTTGTCTGTTTCCATATCCACTAGACATGTACCTTCTACTTTTTGATATTACTGACATTTCATCTGCAAATGCCAGCAGATTTTTGCGGTTAAGATTGTGCACCTCAGTTCTTAATTAACGGGAATAGGACAGGACAAAGTGGGAGTGGAAGGGGGTGGTCTTTTGGGTATATAACCAAGCTTTGCATTTTGTATTTTGCCTCTCCTACTAGACTGCCTCTAGTAGCAAGACCGGACTTCTTGCAAGAAGAAATAATTAAATAAATCATTTCTGTCTCTACTTGGAGATATCTCTGCTTATTTTATTTTGGGCAAAGGTTGTTCTTGTCCCACACACTTGTATTGTCATTCCAAGAACTTAGTACAATGCCTGACAAAAGGCAAGCACTTAATAAAGACTTGTTGACTAGACTTGATTTTACATTAAACATTTCAAGTTCCATCTAACAATCCTCATGTGACATGAATACTAGCCTGGTGGCCCTCTTCTAGACACTTTCTATTTGCCAAGTTCCTTAGGTCTCTGCTCTTCTCTCTACACTCTTTTCATCAGGCAACTAAACTCTCTCATAGATTCATGGATCACCTCTGTACAGAAGCGTCTCAGAGCCATATCTTGGAGTATTTAAATGACTTCTAACTTCTCTTCTGGTTCTAAACTATGCTCATCTGACCTTCTGTCTGCTAACTGCAACTGTCTACAGGATAGCTCTTGGATAGCCTCCAATTCAAATTTGAGATGTACAAAATTGAAACTTTTCTTTTTTATGTCTCTTTCCTCCTATCTTTCCAGCCACAATCCCTACCACTTTTTATAATTTCATTAAGGTGACTACCATCACCCAAGATTTCTAGATACCCAACCATATTCAGTGTACCATGTTATATACTAAGAGTATTAAAACAGTATAATCTGTGAATTTTGACTTATGGAACTTCTAGGCTGGGATACAGGACGCGAATGTAAGAGGATAATTAACAACACAAGGTTATCATGATAGACATCATATCTAACATATCTTGTTAGAGCCAGATGAGTGGCACTAGTAATAAGATGCCACCAGATTTTAGACAAAAATAGTATCATCAAGTTTAGCTAGGATGGTTGACAGGCTTTGTGGAGAAGGTGGGATTTAAAGTGAACCTTACAATGTCAAGAGTCTGAGTTTGCCAACAAAGGGACTATAAGGTTGTAAAGCTGTGAGGCTGGAGGGACCTGTACCTGCTTTTGGCCGCTAATGATGCCCTGGGCCTACTGGTGTACTGGGGCTACCTCAAACTGATTTTGGAGGGCCAATTTTTTTTTTTTAGGGCCAATTCTTAAATTTTCTTTTTTTAAAATGAATTTTGTTAAATATTTTTCAATTACATTTTATTTTGGTTCAGGCTATACTTTGAAGTGTTAACTGTATTTGAAACCCCTGCTATAAGGTGGTGGTTAATTTTTCAAGGGAACCATGAATTCCAAAAAGTAGAGACATAGTGAGAGGACATTACTGGGATTAGTGTCAATCATTACAAAGGGAGAGAGACCTGGAGCATGATGTGTAAGGAATATATAGTAGGTTGGTAAAGTGGGTGTGGAGGAGGGTAACCTCTATGAAGAATGGAGATTTAAGAAGTGCCTCACCTGCGAATAGCTTTAAATGCCAAATGTCTATTGTAGATCCTAGAAGTAGCAGTGCGTCATTGGGGTATATCGAGTTGTTGTGTTGGTGAAGGTGTTGTGATTGGACCTGCAATTTTTTGGAGGGGAGAAAATGCTTTGGTGGCTGAATGAGGGATAAACTGGAGAGGGGAAGAGACTTCAGGTTGAGAGACCAAATCAGAACTTTTTTTTTTTTTAAGCAATCAGGGTTAAGTAACTTGCTCAAGGTTACAGGCCAGTTATTTCTGGGTGTGGTGCTAAGTATCTGAGCCCAGATTTGATCTAGGTCATCCCAACACTGGAACCGGTGCTCTTACTCACTGTGCTACCTGGCCACCCCCCAAATTGGAATTTTCAATGTGACCATTTATACTTCAGAAATTGGCAAATGCTACATGTCAGGGCTCGATTTATTGTCTTGTTGAATGTCTAGACTTAATAAAGTGATGAAGAAAATGTTAGTAAAGCAGGTTTAGCTTAAGAGTGTGTTGTGGGTTCATTTTATTTGAGAGCAAGCTATACTTATTTACCAGCACATTGCTGCTTGGGCCTACTTATGACACACTGGCATGTGCCCCTGATACTTGTGTTCCTGCTTGATTTTGACTGCTGGATGTTTCAAAGGAAGGAGAGTGAGACATCTCAAATTGGAATAAGAATAATTATTATGGAGTTAAGAACTGAGGAGAGAGTAGCGGTATAAATAAGGGTTAGTTTGTGTATGATCAGGTATGGGGAACTTGGAAACCCTGATATGGAAAAGGAACAGGATAGGTTGTAGGAGTGGAGGAGAGAGGCGTCTAGAGAGACAGAGACAGAGAGAGCGGAAGCTGGAATAATGATTTTGTTGTTCAGTCGTTTCAGTTGTGTCTGACTCTTTGTGATCCCATTTGGGATTTTTTTGGGAAAAATACTGGAGTGGTTTGACATTTTCTTTTCTCATTTTACATATGAGAAAACTGTGGCAAACAGGGTTAAGTGACTTGCCCAGGGCCACACAGCTAGTAAATATCTGAGGCTGGATTTTAATTCAGGTCTTCCTGAATCCAGGCCTGACACTCTATCCACCTAGATTACCCAAGATAATGATGAAATTGTGTGAATTAAGGCTGGAATCTGTAGTCCAGGAAGTACTCAGAGGCTGTGTAAGCTTTGTGCTGTAGAGCAGAAGTGTCAAACTCACCAGCAGCCAGCAAAACTCTAGATTAAAATTTAATTGGTAAATATTTAACAAAAATAAATAAAACTACAGCACAACATGGATAATGGTGGTTTGTCATTTTCTAAGTTAATATATGACTGGAAGGGACCTATTTCTGAGTCTGACATCACTGTAGCTTCATCCCCAGGATACATTCCTGGTTCTCTGAACTTTCTCCATAATGAACCTGCCCTGAGCTCTTTTATCTCTCTCCTCTCCTTCTGTGCTTACTTTTAATTTTCCTCTTATGTGTAGTCTATGCTCTCTTCTGGGTCCTAGTTCTCCCTTCCCAATCCCTACATGCTTCAGCAGTATGAGTTTTGGTGAACCCTGAAGAGAAAGCCTGGTCAGATTCCTTATGTTTTGGGGCCTTTTGGGGCCTACCTAAGGGAAGACAGTGGGCCTGGGGCTGGGCATGGGGGTGAAAAGAGCTCAAAGCCACTCTGTAGGAATGAGATCAGCTTGACAGTGAGTGAGAGGCTGGCATAGAAGAGCTAGGCTACAATAAACAGAGAGGGAGGGAAGGGCCTTTCAAATAAGGAGAGTCCTGTTTACAAAGAAGTACAAACAGGGGTGTACCTGATGCGTTTAGGAAACAATCGGTAGACCGGGAGTCCTGAAAATTTAAATCCTATGAATCTAAAGGAGGGAAGAGTGGGCAGTTATCACAGGGAGTCCATGGGAATCAGGCAGCACAAATCAGTTTACTATTTCCATTAATGAGGTCCTGCATTAGGTTGTCAGCTCCTGTCTTTTCTTTTTTTAAAAAACCAAAGTGTCTAGCACATAGTAGGCACTTCATAAGTATTGATTGATTGATCGATTAGGCTGAGATGGGGTAGCAAAGGGTTAGGCCTGTAGGGAGGGATTCTAGACAAAACAGGATCAAAATCCCAAACTGAAGAGTGTGGGCCATGAGAAATCAGGATTGAGTCTAGGTGTGACTGAAGAAGAGTCAGAGGGCACTATTAGTAAAGGGTAGAGTTTAATATTTACCCCAGAGTCATTGGAAGCAAGGGCTCCTTGAATTCTCCTTGCCCAGGGTCAGAACTAGTCTCAAAGTGTGGGTGGACTTGTGCCTGTAGGTGGGTAGAGCCAAGTAGGTACACCTGGGTGAGCCTGGAACTGAGCAGGTGGGGAACTAGCCTAGCAACTTTGTCTTACTTTTTTTTTTTAATAAGTCCCTCAACACTTTGCATGTGCAATGTGTAAGTAGCATGTGCTCAATGAATACTCATTTTTATGAATAAAAGTAACAGATGTATGTATGGATGAATGTCTGGATCAGCACTGAGACAGACATGTTTTGTGGTGAATGGATTAGTTTGAATGAAAAGAACTGGACAAAGCCTCATGCTTTTCCCAAGCCTAACTTGAAAAAAGTATTTCTGGTTAGACTAAATCATCATTTTTTTTCTAGTTCTTACATGAGATCTCTGGGGCTGCTGCTCCCTACCTCAAAATTTCCCCTGAGGTCAGAGCTAACTTCTGAGCTATTCTGCTCCCTTTCCATATAAAAGCAGTAGGACTATCAGTGAAGAAAGCTATGACCACCAATCAGTAAGGAACCAGGGGTACTCTGGGTGTAGAAATGCATGCAAGACATATTTTTAAATTTATTCGGCATTATTTACATTTTTGCCATCATTTTCTCAAGTCTAGACAATTCACAAAACAATAAATCAAACCTTCTATGGTAGCATTGCATTTCATTTCCAAGATGTGAATGCTCTCCGTGGCAGGTTTGAGCTGCCCCCAGCATATCTCTGACGGAAGTATGTGGGAAATTTCTAGCTACTGTTTCTTCCTTAGGAATGGTTGATCTACAAGAACATGTGTAAACTCTAAAAACAACCTAATATAAGGGAAGGGTACAGTTAATGGATTGTGATAGGGTGGTGAATACAAAGAAAAGAGTATGAATAAATTATTTTAAAATACACAGAAGAAAACTAAAAAAGTTCATAAAGGCCTGTACAAGAAAGGCACTTTTTTTTTACTACCTTGTTAAATTTAATTTATGCTTTTATAATATAAACCATGTAAACGGAGGCTCATTTTTCATATGTGATGCTCATTTTTTTCTTTATGTCGAAATATTTTTATTTGTTGGTTATCATTAAAGTCATAATAAATTATAATAAAAATATAAATAAATATATATTTATATATAAGTATATATATAGATAATATATATATAATAAAAAGTAATAAATTATTTTTAAAAATGGAATGTGAAAAGGTTTGGAAAAGGACTGAATGGAAATGCCATGGTAAATCAAATGATAAAATACCATATAGCTATCTCTAATTGTTGTTGTTCAGTCATTTCAGTCATATCTGACTCCTTGTGATCCCATTTGGTTTTTCTTGATAAAGATACTGGAGTGGTATGGCATTTCCTTCTCCAGCTCATTTTACAGATGAAGAAACTGAGACAGACATGGAGGGTTAAGTTACTTGCCCAGGGTCACATAGTAAGTGTCTGAGGCTGGATTTGTACAGAGGTCTTCCTGACTCCAGGCCCAGAGATCTAACCACTGTACTATCTAGCTGTCTACTTGTCTCCAGTACCACACTGTAAATCTATAAATTCTTTGATAGAGATCCTTGTAATAAAACTTTTGTAGAAAATGAAAAAATTCTAGAGTGGGCTTTAGTTCAAAGTTTTAAACAGGATAGCCATTTGGAAAGATGCAGTTGCTAAGACTGGTAGAGTGCTATGGCACAATGGAAAAACCACTTAAGCCTGGTTTTCAGAGGACCTTCGTTTAAATCTTTTGTCTAATACATATTAGCTGACTGAACTTGGGGAAGTCACTTAACCAGTTAGGTGGTGCATTGTATAGATTGTTGGGCCTGGAAACAGGAAGATGTGAGTTCAAATCCTGCCTCAGACATTTACTAGCTGTGTGCCTCTGGGCAAGTTATCTCACCTCTGTCTGCCCTGTTTCTTCATCTGCAAAATTGGGATAATAATAGCACCTACATCTGGGGTTGTTGTGAGGATAATATGAGATAATACTTGCAAAAGTTTTTGCAAACTTTAAAGTGTTATATAAATGCTAGCTATATAAAAAAAGGAAACTGAACTTGATGGTCTCTGCGGCTATTATTTATGATCTCAACTGCACAGCAAATGTTATTTTAGAAAATTAAATTAAAAATTTTAATTAATTAAATTTAAGTAAAAATAAATTTTAAATCAAATTAAATTAAAATTTTAAATTAAATTTCAATTAATGTTTAATTAATGCCTTTTATTTTTGTTTAACATTCATTTCTGAGTATACTCTTTTCCTAGCATACATAGTGAGACTTTCCTTGTCACAAGTAAAAACAGTTTGGGGGTTTTTTTGTTTGTTTGTTTTTGTTGTCATTTTTCCAAGGAAAGGAGGGAGGTGCATTTCTTTTTTTTTTTTTAATGTTTTCTTAACTTCTGATTTACATCGTTCGTTTCCGCCAGATTTTGAGTTACAAATTTTCTCCCCATTTTTCCCCCACCCATCCCCCCAAAACAGCAGTCCCACAGGATATCCCCACCTCCGATCTGCTCTCTCCCATATTTTCTCCCATACCCGTTTCAACTTTTCCAGTGGATCTCTATGGGTACATTTCTTTATCTCCTACACAGGATGTGGTCATTGTTTTCCTGACTTCACTCTAAATCAGATCATGCAAATCTTCTATGTCTCAATGATTTAGCTTGACCTCTCCTTCCTACTGAAGAGTTTCTTTTCTCCTCTTATCTCAATTATCCCATTCCCTTTCAAAAGACTGGTGGTGTAGAAGACACCTTCCATATGCCAATGAAAACATGTACCTGGAGGACTGAACACTGGAAGAACACTTGGATTCAGAGGTCCCTGAGAACTTCTCATGACAGAATGGCGACTGGGACTTGGGACATGACCAATTTCTTTGATTTTTCAGAGAAAACCACCTCAATAAAGCTCTAAAGGCCAAAGTTGAGTTTCATACTGAAGGAAAAATGTGCAAATTTTGACTTTTTGGTGGGTTCACAGAGAGGTCACCATGACTGGTTCTAATACTCATTGCCAGTAACAATAGTCTTGTCCATGATGCAAAAAAAAAAAAAAAAAATTGAAGGCTAGAATATCATACCAGAGTCTCCCTGGATGAATATAAAACTCGATGAAATGATTGATAAGCTGGTTGTAAAGAAAGATCAATTAAATGGATGGAGCAATCTCTCGGCCTGTAACAATAAACTTAACCTCATTTGAAACAAAGCAAGATTTTAAAATCTAGCAACTTAAGCAATAGTTTATTTGGTTGTGTTTTTGTTCTGTTTTGTAGATTAAAACACTGGGCATCTCAGGGCTCTGGATGTTTTCTGTCCTATGCTCTATGGACACCCACTGGGGTTACAAATATCCTCAGGGGTTACAAGAAGCTTGGGGTGGAGGGAGTAGTAGGGAGCATATTTGGTAAATAACTTTATTATCCTACTGAAACATTCCCAAAATAGTAGGGGAAATGAAACAATGGTGCTATTCAAACTGAATAAAATTTTTGTTATGAAAAATTCATTTTCTTATTTTACTTTATTTTTGTTTTTTTAGTCATTTTAATATAAATTGTATGGAGAGAATTCCACTTCAATCTTGGTCTTTAAATATTTTATGTTATCATTTTTCAAAAACTTTCTTTTTCATACACATGCAATATAGAAATATATAAAAATATTTGTTTGTATTGTGAATATATATATATATATATAAAAATTGAAACAAAGCACAGAAAGTTCTGCCCACAAATTTAAGTAGATATAAAATGAGACTATAGCTCCAGGGAATCAAATGGGACTTAAATGTTTCTATTAAAAACAAATGTTTATATATAAATACATGCATAGACACATATACGAGGCTTACTAGCAGAAATACTTTACCTCAAATGGAAATTTCAGAAGTTCCCACACCATTCAAAAGAGCATTCTTGGAGTTTAGCAGAATATATGTGTGTGTATGCATGCATATATACATATGTGTGTTTGTATGTATACACATAAGTATAATGCATATATATGTACACACACAAACATGTATATGATACACAGACATATGTTTGTATTAAGAACAAGTCTTCATATATAAATATATAATTTATATAATATATGAGGATTACTGCCAGACATACTTCACTTCAAATGGAAATTTCAGAAGTTCCCATACCATTCCCAAGAGCATTCCTGGAGTTTAGCAGAAATGTGTATGTATGTATGTGTATACACATTAACACATATATACACATGTGTAGATATGATATACACACATATACGTATATGTAGAAATATAAACATATAATACAAACAAAACATGTTTGTATTAAAACAAGTGTTTATATATAAATATAAAAATATATTAAATATATATAATATATAAAAACAAGTATTTTATATATTTTATATTTATATATATTTCACTTTATATTTATATATAAACACTTGTTTTTAATATAAACATTTAAGCCTCATTTAATTCCTTGGAGCTATAGTCTCATTCTGTATCTACTTAAATTTAAATAGTAGCCCTTTGTGTGCTTTTAGATTTTTTTTCTTTAGAACAGCTGTAATGAACCATTCTCCATAATGTGGGACTCTGGAAACCTGCCCTGTGAGCTCAGCAGCTGTTCACCTCTGGGCTTTCCTTAAGGATAACAACAGATAGAAGGATATGGAATGCTCAGGGCTTGCTGGGAACTTCAGGGTTTCTTGCCGAGAGAGTGGCAGAAACTGGCCTGAGGGTCAGGCTGGAGGAAGACCCAGTAGACTGGGTGAGGGTTAATGCCTCTCATTGTGAGGCTTACTGGCAGACATGCTTCACCTCAAAAGGAAATTTCAGAAGTTCCCGCACCGTTCACAAGAGCATTCCTGGAGTTTAGCAGAATAAAGTTTGGCCAAGTAGAATGTAGTGACTCCACTGAACTCTCTCCCTTTCTCCAGGAACTCATTGGCAAATGGCATTTATTGCACGCCCACACACAAATGGCGCTGAACCAATCCCGTTAAGCAGACTTTGTTGCTGTCCTCTAGGGGGCCACAATTTCAGACATCAAAAAGTAACTCTAGCCTCAGTAAATCTGGGTTGTCACAATCTCTGAATACCATAAAGCAGATTTCCTACTCATTGAATTCAGATCATTCTGACCAGGGATTCTCAAATTATGGTTTATATTACCATGATGACTTGCTAGAAAAATCATAAAGTCTCTAGTGCTGGGATTGCTGGGGGTCCATGAGGACCTTCTAGGTGGTACATGGGTTGATCTCTGGTTTATTATGTGGCAATATCTGTACTTTTTTCTGGCATAAATGAACTAAAAGTTGATTATGTCAGAGTCCATAACTCCAGTTTGGGGAGGTTTCTTTGCTAAAGTAGATCCCAAACCGTCTTATGACATAGCATTGTTGTTGTCCAGTCATTTCAGGTTTGTCTGATTCTTTATGAACCCATTTGGGGTTTTCTTGGCAAAGATAAACCACTAGAGTGGTTTGCCATTTCCTTCTCCAGCTTGTTTTTACAAAAGAGGAAATTGAGCCAAACAGGTGACTTAGGGTCAAGTAGCTAGAAGTGTCTGAGGTCAGTGCCTAGCTGCCCCTTATGATATAGTAGATAAGCCTTATGTAGAGTCGGAGGTGCATAGAGTGACATTGTTAAGTGATGTCATTTAACAGAATACTGGCACAAAGTAAAAATCTCATGAATTAACATAGAAAAATTATAAAATAAAATAAATTTTAATTTAAAAATTAAATTAAATATTAAAAAATTTAAAATAATTAAAAAAATTAGAAGTTAATACTTAACATTGAAAAATGTTAATACTTGGATTTCTTATTCTGTTCCAACCAATAATGTGTACCCCTCCAGAAGGAGCATAAGCAAACTCAAAGACTTCTGACAGGATCTGGTTATAGGGGTCCTCACAGTGGTCAGTATACCTACCCAAATCTCCTCACCTGAAAGATTTTGGCAGACTGCACGATCATGGAGGAAAGTGGGAGAAGAGATGGGGGAACTGGCTGGAGCCAACAAAGGGTTGCAGAGAGCTCAGGGGTGATATGGAGTAATAGAATGTGGGCTTGCCTAAAAGAGGATTGGAAAGTCAGCTGGAGCCAGACCTCTACCCCTCTAGGTTATTTAAAGCAGGGACATAGTCCAACTGATCCTCCCGATCTTCAGCTCAGGGAGGGTGAACCTGCTCAACAGACCAGCCTCTCCTGAGGGGCCAAAGAGTTGAAAGAAAATACAATACATACATGGGGACAGTTAGATGGCTCAGTGGATAGAGAGCAGCAGTCCTGGAGTCAAGACTCATCTTCCTGAGTTCAGATCTGGCCTCAGATACTCACAATCTGTGTGACCCTGGGTAATTCACTTTATCCTGTTTGCCTCAGTTTCCTCATCTATAAAATGAGCTGGAGAAGGAAATGGCAAAACACTCCAGTATCTTTGCCAAGAAAACCCCAAATGGGGTCACAACTGAGTAACACCAAAGAATTAGGAGAGAAAGGCTGAGTAAAAACCTAGTGTAGAAGCAGAGAAATGGGATGCTAAAAACAGAATGAAGAGTGAGTAAAACCTCAAAGAGAAAACAAAACCCATTGAACAAATATAAAACGAAGGAAAGTGAACAAATATTATCTGATGAAAGACTCCCCAGAAATGATCCAGGAAATTCTAGAATTGTTCTTTGATGACTTTTTTTGGTTGTTCTGTTCTTTTCAAATTGGTAGAAACTCTGAGGAACTACAACTTGCCCTCATAAGGGCTCATAGACTAAGCTCCTGAGTGATATTTTGTGTGAGGAGGAAGGCATAATACAGAGGGTCAAAATGGAGATGAGATTGTAT
>NW_027187308.1:8344948-8387675 GCF_028583685.1 Petaurus breviceps papuanus
AGGAGGAAGGCATAATACAGAGGGTCAAAATGGAGATGAGATTGTATAAGAGTTTTATGGGGACACGATTGCCTACCAATATTTTGTGTAGGAGAACAGGTGCCAAGGTAGAAGTGCAGAAATCTGAGGGGCACCATTAGTCATACTTGTACTAGGAGCAAGATTTGTCACCAATAGACCAGGATGTTTTTCTTGGTCCCTTCTTATTCGTTGTTGATTGACACAGATGTTGCTTGAGCTACCCAATGTGAGTTAACACTTTTCCAATTGACAAGATCACATTTTTGTTTCTTCCCCTTCTTAGACTCTCTTTTACTAAGTACAAGAAAGGTATTCATGGTTTACCAATATTTTTGAGGAAGGGAGAATACACCTGCGACTTCATCTGTAAACCAATCAGCACTCAGTGTAGAAGCTCCTTCTAACAATGTACTTCAGTTCCTGCAATGAAACTTATGGTCTTAGAGAGACTAGGAATACTGGAAATTTCTCTCTCTTTATCCCTCCTTCTCTCTGTCCCTGTCTGTCTCTGTTTTTCTGTCTCCCTTCCTCTCCCTCTCTTTTCCCAGACAAGTAACAGGTGTTTAGCAAATGATATGATAAAGCAGAAGTAACCCACGTGGAGGATGTGTCATGTGAGGGAAGAAATGTGGGAATCTGTAGGTTTATAATAATCCAAATTAACGAGATAAGAACCTGGGGCTTGGGGGTGGGACAGGATTTCTCTGCTTCCCAGGCATTTTCACTTCAGGTCTTGGTCACCTGCCATATTTAGAAACTTTCATTAATCCTTGAGACTCTTGCCTATATTTACTAAAAATCAATGGTCAAGTTAATCAGGATAAATTTGGCTAAAATGTCTCCTTAAAGATGGCAAGGACATTTTAAGGCTCTTGATTAGAGGGCAAAATTACTGGCAAATGAATGAACACATTTGTATTTTGAGTTTTCTGCTTTTTTAAGCCTCAGTTTTACTTGAATCTGAATAAGATATATTTTTGATCTTTATGTTTTCAGTGCCTACCACATTTTTACTGTGTATATAATAGGAGCTTAATACCATGGTTATTTTAAGTGGTTTCTAGGTACCATCCTGTTTGGCACCTCAATATCATTCTTACTGAAATATTGGCTTATCAAACTTGAATGTGTTCAGCAAAAAGTAATATATACTGAATAGAGACTTTCCTTAGGTAAAAAACGTTGGGAGAACTTAATAAGGATACCTGAATTATGAACCATTCTGTGCATGTTCTCATTCCATAGTGAAAGCATTACCAATTGGCAGTGATTCTGAACACATTTGCTATAACCACTCAGGGACTTTTGTAGGCTTTTTTCCCCCTTGAAATTTCATGCGAATTTCACCAGTGAAAATTCATTAAATTCAGCCACAAATGCTATTTCTCTTTCCCCTAAAAGGCCATGAAGCCAGCTTCTACTCATATTTCCTCAACACTCATGAAGTATGTCTGAAAAACCCCACTTGGAAGAAGATAACATAGAGAAGAAAAATTAAGAGAATTGAAAGAAAAATGCATGAAAATTACTTATAACAATATGCTGTAAGTATACAGAATATTCAGAGGTATACTGCATGGGATCTTAACCACATATCTTTTCTTTCTTAGAGACACTTTGAAAAGGACCTTGGGCTTGCACATTGGGGAAAGCAGAAGTTCTTTTCTTCTGCTTTGTTTTTTAGTAAAAATCATAAATACCCTGGTGATACCAAATCATGTTCATCTCTGGATAGTATGTGTGACTGGAACATCCTCGGGTTACCTTCATAAGGATCATAGATTTCAGAGCTGGAAGGAATCTTTAGAAGTCATTAAGAGATTTTTGGACTACCTGAAAGCCACGATCAAAAAAAAGAGCTTACATATCATTTTTCAAGCAATTATCAAGAAAACCTGCCCTGATATTCTAGAACCAGAGGGTATAATAAAAATAGAAAGAATCCACCAATCACTTCTTTAAAGAGATCCCAAAATGAAAACTGCCAGGAATATTATAGTCAAATTTCAGAGTTCCCATATCAAGGAGAAAATATTGCAAGTGGCCAGAAAGAAACAATTCAAGTATGGTGGAGCCACAGTCAGGATAACACAGGATTTAGCAGCTTCTACATTAAAGGATCAGAGGGCTTGGAATGATATTCTGGAGGGCAAAAAAGCTGAAATTACAACCAGGAATCACCTGCCTAGTAAAACTGAACATAGTCCTTCTGGGGAAAACATGGTCATTCAATAAGACAGAGGACTTTCAAGCATTCTTGATGAAAAGACCCTAGTTGAATAGAAAATTTGACTTTCAGATACAAGACTCAAGAAAAGCATAAGAAGATAAACAGGAAAGGGAAATTATAAGGGTCTTAATAAGGTTAAACTGTTTACATTCCTATGTGAGAAGATGAAAGAATGATATCTAAAAAATAAAGCAAAGGGGTGAGAGAGGAATGTACTGGGAGAAAGAGAAAGGGAGAGGTAGAATGGGCGTAAATTATCTTGCTTAGAAGAGGTAATAAAAAGCTTTCACAGTGGAGGGGAACAGGGTGGAGGTGAGGTGGAGTGAGTGAACTTTACTCTCCTCAGAATTGGCTCAAAGAGGGAGTAACATACACACTCAATTGGGCATAGAAATCTATCTTAGGATGGGGAAACGGATAAGAGGAGGACAGATTGGGGGAGGGGGTAATCAGAAGCAAAACACTTTTGAGGAGGGACAAGGTAAAAGGAGAGAGAATAGAATAAACATGGTGGGAAAGCATGGAGGGAAATACAGTTAGTAACTGTGAAAAAAATTTTGAAGCAAGTTTCCCTGATAAAGGCATCATTTCTCAAACATATAGAGATCTGAGTCAAATTTATAAAAATAAGAGCCATTCCCAAATAGATAAACGATCAAAGGATATGATCAGTTTTCAGATGAAGTAATCAAAGCTATCTATAGCCATATGAAAAAAAAATACTCTAACTCACTATTGATTGGAGAAACACAAATTAAAACAATTCTGAGGTATTAACTCATGCCAATTAGATTTTATAATAGGACAGAAAAGGTAAATGAATAATGCTGGAAGGGATGTGGGGAAAATGAGACATTAATGCACTGTTGGTGGAGTTGTGAACTGATTCAACCATTCTGCAGTGCAATTTGGAACTATGTCGAAAGGGGTATAAAACCATGCATATCCTTTGACTTAGCAATACCATTGCTAGGTCTGTATACCCAAAGAGGGAAAAAACAAAAAGGAAAAGGACCAATATGTACCTATATGTATATTTATAGCAGCTCTTTTCTGGGGGCAAAGAATTAGAAATTAAGGTGATACCCATCAATTGGAGAAAGAAATGATGAATAGGATGCTTCAGAAAAACCTGGAAAAACATGCATGGGCTAATGTGAAGTGAAATGTACTGTGTACAAAGTAACAGCAATATTGTGAGATGATCAGCTGTGAATGACTTAGCTATTCTCAGCAATATGACAGTACATGATAACTCTGAAGGAAGGACTTGTGATGAAAAATGCTATACATTCCCAGAGAAAGAACTGGTGCTGTCTTAATACAGATTGAAGCAAAAAAAGTTATCAAGAGGAGGAAACTGGGGCTGAGATAGGTTATATGACTCAGGGTCATTCAACTAGTAAATGTCTAAGGCAGGATTTGAACTCAGGCCTTCTAATTCCAAGCCCAGTGCTCTATTCACTGTGCCACTTAACATCTGAAAGTTTGTCACAAAGTGTGCTATGGGCATTCCACAGACTGTTAGTGATTATGTGCATTAAAAAAGTTCTATATTTCAAAATTTCCTGAATCTCAGATTTCAGTCCTAGTACTGAGGATACATTTTCTTTGCAGAATTTTCCTTCCTTCCTTCCTTCCTTCCTTCCTTCCTTCCTTCCTTCCTTCCTTCCTTCCTTCCTTCCTTCCTTCCTTCCTTCCTTCCTTCCTTCCTTCCTTCCTTCCTTCCTTCCTTCCTTTCTTCCTTCCTCCCTTCTTACTCCTCTTCCTCCCTTTCTCTTTCCCCTCTGCTTCCCCCTCTCCTTCCCTCTTCCTTCCCCTTCTCATTCCACTTCCCCTTCCTTTTCTTCTTCCTCTTCTTCTTCTTCTTGTTCTTCTTGTTCTTGTTCTTGTTCTTGTTCTTCTTGTTCTTCTTCTTGTTCTTCTTCTTGTTCTTGTTCTTCTTCTTGTTCTTGTTCTTGTTCTTGTTCTTGTTCTTCTTCTTCTTCTTGTTCTTCTTGTTCTTGTTCTTCTTCTTCTTGTTCTTCTTGTTCTTGTTCTTCTTGTTCTTGTTCTTGTTCTTGTTCTTCTTCTTCTTCTTCTTCTTCTTCTTCTTCTTCTTCTTCTTCTTCTTCTTCTTCTTCTTCTTCTTCTTCTTCTTCTCCTCCTCCTCCTTCTCCTTCTCCTCCTCCTCCTCCTTGTCTTCCTCCTCACTCTCTCTCTCCCCCTCTCTGTCCGTCTCTATGTCCATCTCTGTCTGTCTCTCTCTCTCCCCACTGAACAGTAGCATACCATCTATGTAGGGCAAAGTGAAATTATCCCCAAACTTGAACCTTTTGCATAAAAACTATGAGCATATATAGTAAACACATTGACATAAAGCTCATGTAGCATTTAATTAAACCTCTAGAATCATGGCATTTTAGATTTGGATGAGACTGCAGTGACTATTTAATACAACTCCCTCATTTTACACATGAGGAAAATGAAGCCCAGAGAGGTTTTCTAGAATTTTAGATTTAGAGTTGGAAAAGACTTTTTGGTTATTTAGTCTTGTGCCCTCATTTTACAGTTGTAGAAACTGAGACTCATACAGGTTAGGTGATCTGTACAAGATCATCTTAATAAGTGGTGAAGCTGAGATTTGAATCGAGACTTTCCAGCTTCAAATCTAGGGTTCTTGTCACTATACCACAACTGACCATGGTCATTTAGTCAGTTAATTTCAGAGACAGGACTATAATCCAAGTCTCCTGATGCCTAAATCACAGTGTGTGTGTGTGTGTGTGTCTGTGTATATGTATATGTGTGTATACATACATATGTGTGTATATGGGCACACATATGTATATACACATACACATATACATACACACATCAGACAAGTAGGTGGCTTTGTGGATAGAGCATTGGGCCTGTAGTCAGGAAGACCTGAGTTCAAATCCAGCATCAGACATCTACTAACTGTGTGACCCTAAGCAAGTCACTTAATTTTTGCTTGTCTTAATCCCTTGAGAAGAAAATGACAAACCATTCTATTATATTTTCCAAGAAAACCTCATGGACAGTATTGTCAAGAGTCAGATATGAATGAATGACTGAACAGCAACAACACACACATATATACATACATGCATACATATCGACATACATATATTTATTCTTGTTGTTCAGTTGTTTTCAGTTAGGTCTGACTCTTTGTGACCCCATTTAGGGTTTTCTTGGGAGAGATACTAGAGCAGTTCTACATTTCCTTCTCCAGCTCATTTTACAGATGAGGAAACTGAGGCAAACAGAGTTAAGTGACTTGCCCAGGGTCACACAGCTAGTAAGTGTATGAGATCGGATTTGAACTTAGGAAGAGGAGTCTTCTTGACTCCAGACCCAGCATTCTATCCATTATACCACCTAGCTGCCCTTACATACACAGACACACACACACACACACACACACACGGGAAAGAAAAAGAAAGAATATATATTTATATATTTTTTTCTCTTAGTTTGTGAACAGCAATGCTAAGGAAAGGAATGAAAACCATTCTTTTTATTAACAATGCTGTCATTTCAAATAATGTTCAGTCAAGTATTACTACTAGCATTGTTACTGATGGTTTGTTCTTATCCTCACTTTGCAGGGTAATTTTTAGACAATAACATTCTTTCACTGTTAAAAAGAGAAAATACAACAGTCTCCCTAGAGAATGCAGCTACTCATATTGCTTCAAGAAATAATAAAAACACTTGGGTGATTGAGAAGCAGCCGTGGAATGAAAGCAGCTCCCAATTCCATCAATCTCTCACAGTCGTTGTTCCAACTTCATATTTTCAGGGCAAGGGAATGCTTGAATACCTTGCAAGCCAGCATAGCCTGTTTGCCATTTCTCTCTGTGGAGCTTTTTGTATTGTCTTGTTTCTTTCCTCCGTACCAAAACACTTCATTAGAAACATGTTGCAAACTCCTGTTTTCATTTCAAGGAGATGGTTGGCTATAGATTTCCATCTGACCCCCATGTGTTATGCAGTGGAGGCCAGGCTCTGCTCTCAGATGTATTTGGCGGCAGTGACGCCAACATGCCACCTTCTGGGAGGGATCTTAGCATGTGGAAGGAAATGTTAGCCTGGTTCAGGAACAACTGTGGACCCCATTTGGGTCCAACAATGGGATTTCTCCTAGGTTCTTTTATACCATGTCTGGGTGATTTGCTCCATCCACATCAGTTTGGAAACAGTTCATTCTTCTTTTATTGTTTATTTTGATTTATGTTGGATAGAAAGAAATGCTCGATCTTGTTTTTTCTGAACTGCTAAATGTTTGCGTTTCGGAGTTTTACTGTCAAAATTGTCATGGAGGGTAAGCCAAGACCGTTTGGGCTTGACAGCTTCAGACTGCATTCATGCCAATTAAAGGAAGTTCCAGCAGTCCATTTCTGGTTTTTAAAAGTAGTTAGTTGTTTGTAGGAGTTTTGATCTTGGCCGGAGCAAGGTCCTCTAAGGCAGCTCAGGAAAAAACATTGTAGTAAAAAGCATTTGGATATATATGTTGGTTCTGTTCTTGGCTTCGTTATTAAATAGCTAAATGATCTGGATCAAATCAGTCTCTTCTAGCCTTCATTTCTCCATCTGAAACATGGGAATAATGACATTAGAAGGACTTGGGTACTGAACCTAAAATTGAAAATAATTTAAAAAGCATTGGTATGCTGTGGGATACTTTAAAAGGGGAACTTTGGAGCTATACTTGGTTAAGCACAAACTGCTTTGCATGGGCCACCCTGATTAAAAGAATAATACTTGGAAATACCTAAACCAATAGTAATTTCTGGAAGATCATTACCAGAAAACTATTGCCAGAATTAATAGAAAAAGCTGTAAAAGGCAAGTTCACATAGAGAAACCTCTTCAAAGTCACTAAATTAAATTGCAGATGGTTGCATAAAATCCAGGTATTTGAGGATTTAAAATCTAGGTGTTTGGATATGTGATTGCAAGCTTCTAAGCAACTCATTCTAAGTATAAACTTTTCTCATATCCAGATGAGGTGAACAGATAGTATTTACATTAGTCTACATGCCCAGCTCTCAAATGAAAGTGGAGTCATTCATGTGAATGGAAGCAGTTGAGGTTGGTCCTGTATAGTGGGCCCAGCATCACATTAATTTCCATACTCTGGGGGCTTTTTTTGCACAGACTTCAGTTTTACTAGCCTCAATATATCTGGATCTAACCTTTTCAGTACTACTTCAAATGGGAATTATTGCTAGGGTTTTTGGAACACACTCAGAACCTGCATATGGATTTTATGCCAGACTTTCACAGCCTTATTTTGACTCTTTGGTAATACATTTCCCCCATTAAGTTGCTTGAATTGTATCAGTCTTTATTCCTTGCTGCTTCACTCACTGATCCTGGTGAGGAAATTGGATTATTCCTTACCCCCTCATTGCCACTTCCAGACTCTCTTCCTACTACCATTATTCAATGGCATCCCTTCTTTTGAGGTTCATTCAACCCATATTTTATCTTTTAATTTAGATAAAGGTAGCTGTTGTCTACAGACTTCTGCAACTTTTCCTTCCTTCCTCAATGAGTTCAGTATTTGGCATGCAGTCTTTCTACCTCCCCAAAGTCCTACTCTTATAATAGAGAATTTCAACACACATATTGATACTCCACCTAACTTCTCAGTTCCTCAAATTCTTCATTTCTGATTAGTATTCCTCCACTCAACCACATCTACACACAGAAATGGTCATACCCTTGATCCTATCACCACCCATACATGCTTCACTTCCATGTTTGTGAATACAGAAATTCCCTTATCTGATCACATTCTGTTGTCATTCTACTTCTCCCTCTGCCTTGTAACTCTAAACCTTCTTCTTTGCCCTTGCTGCAACTTCTAATATCTCCATTTGAGTTCTTGCCCCTGTACTATGTACTTTCTCTTCCCTTCTCCATCTGGAACTTGTAGTGAACCAGTCCAACTCTCCATTCCCCTCTTGTCACAAGTCCCTTGTACCTTTATCCTATTAAAGATCTTGACCTGCTGAACACTAGCCTTGAAATATTACAATTTTTTTCCTTGACTCATATTCACATATTGCTAAACAAAGCTAGAGTAAATCATGAAACCATGCCAACCAGGTCCACTACAAGTTTATATTACATAGTCTCAACTGGCTTCTTGTTGAGACAAAGCAACCCTTTTATACCTCCTTTATCAACTCACTACTCCACTTAACATAACAGCTTTTCCAAAACTTTTCATTGTTCTTCAAACCTTCTACAATTCTCCCCCTTCACCTCTAAATTAAGAAACTTGCCTCATATTTCACTAAAAAAAATTGAGGTCATTTGCATTCTCCCTGTTCTTCATTTCACATTGTTCAGGTTCTTTCTGCCTTTAACTTCTCCTTTACCCTGGCCTAATTAGAAAAAGTGGCCTTTCTCCTTGCTAAGATAAACCCCTCTACATGAACAAGTGATCCTATTCCATCTCGTCTGTAGTGGAACATCTTGACTCTCATTAATCTTCAATCACTCCCTGTTTAGTGACTCCTTCTCTATTGCCTACATATACACCTATGTTTCTCCCATCCTCAAAAACCCCTTCATTTTATTTGGCCAGTCCTGCTAGCTATCATCTTATATCACTCTATCTCTTTTTTCTGACCAAACTCCTCCAGAAGATCATCTACAATAGTTCTCTTTACTTTCTTTCCTCTCATTTTCTTCTGACCATAACACCTCCTCTCCTACCTTTCAATAAACTATTGAGCTCCTTATTCCCTCCTGAGTCAAATAGAAATTCTTCTGTTTGGCTTAAAAAAAAACCTTCATAATCTTTCTACTTTCTTTATATTTACTTTTACTTTACTTATATTTTGCTCCCCTCCATGAAGAAAGAAAGAAATGAAGGAAGGAAGGAAAGAATGAAGAAATGAGAGAGAAGAGAAAAGAAAATGAAATAATTATACATATTCTAGCCAACTAAACTAATATAATAGGCATTGACTATTAAAGCTGTAAGAGATACAGAGTAATCCAGTATAATTCTGTGATGGGGAGTAAGAGTGAGAAAAATTAAGAGATGTGTCTAAGATTAAACAGCAAGGGAGGGAGAGGACTCAGAAAACCCTGCTCTCCCCTTTCTATCTCTCTTCCAGTAGTTTCTCCCTTCTCCAATTCATTGTCTGCACAGCTGCCAAATTTTTATTATTAGATAATAGTTCTAACTATGTCACTTGCTTCCTCTAGAAGCTATAGTGATTACCTATCTTCTAGGATGAAATGCAAACTCCTTCATGGTACTTCGGGCTGTAACTGATGTTTCTATACTGGTTTCACATTGCTCCTCCTCACACAAAAGCTAGCCTACTCTTCCCAACTAGCCCCAATTCCTTATGTGTTCAAACCCAACTTACCTTTAGTGGATACACTTAAGATCTCTGACTTCAAATTTCAGAAAAACCTGGAAAGACTTACATGAACTGATGCAAAATGAAGTAAGCAGAACCAGGAGAACATTGTACACAGTAACAGCAACATTATATGATGATCAACTGTGATAGACTTAGCTTTTCTCAGCAATGCAACAATCCAAGAAATTCCGAAGGACCCATGATGGAAAATGCTATCTATCTCCAGAGAAAGAACTGATGAAGTCTGAATGCAAATCAAAACATACCATTCCGCTTTTTTTGTCTTGGTTTTGTTCTCTTTTTTGGTCTGTTTCTTCTTTCACAACATGGCTAATATGGAAATATGTGTTACATGATTGTACATATATAACCCATATCAAATTGCTTACCATCTTAGGGAGGAGATGGGGGAAGGAGGAAAGGGGAAAATTTGAAACAATTTAAAAATGAATATTAAAAATTATCTTCATATGTAATTGGAAAAAATAACATACTATTTTTTCCCTTTTAAATTTATTTATTTTTAGTTTACAACATTCAGTTCCACAAGTTTTTGAGTTCCAAATTTTCTCCCTCTCCCTCTCCTCTCTCTTCACCCCACAAGATGGCATGTAATCTGATAAAGGTTCTGTATATACCTTCACATTAAACATATTTTCACAATAAAATAAAAATTAAATTAGAAAAAGACTTGTGGTTTAAACAAGAAAGTAATATGGGAAAGGATAAGGTAAACATGCCTAATCTTTTAAAACAACTTACATTCTGGCTTCCAACCCCTTTGTTCAATTGTTTTCTCCAAAGGAACCAAATATCTCTTAATTGAAAAATCCAATGACTTTTTCCTAATCCCTATCTTCCCTTGAAATTGCCTTGTATTTATTTTGTCTATATTTGGCATATAGTATCCTGTTTGTTTTTTGAGGCAGCTATGTTGTACACTGGATGGAGCCCTGGACCCACACTCAGGAAGATGTGAGTTGAAATCTGAGTACAGATACTAGTTGTGGGACCTTGGGTCATTCACTTAACCTCTGTGTGCCTCAGTTTCCTCAACTGTAAAATTGGGATAGTAATAGCATCTATATCCCCATGTTGTGTTGAGGATCGAATGAGATAACTGTAGAGTGCCTAGTATGGTTACTGGCACATAGTAGGTGCTTAGAAAATGTTTGTTACATTCCTTTCTTCCCTGATAAAACAAAGTATTTGAAGGAAAGGAATATTTTAGTTTAGTCTTTACACCCCTAGCACTAAGCACAGGGCCTGGAAAATAATAGGCATTTTAATAAATACTTATTGATTGAAATTTGAAAGGAAAGTACAAATTCTTCTACTTAATAGTATTAGCCCTATTATCATAACCAAGTGCCCTCCTTCCCAAAAATTACCTTGCAGTCATTTTATATATTTTGTATATGTATATATATATATACATGCATACATACATATACATATATGCATGTTATCTTCCTCTTTAGAATATACTCTGTGAGGCCAGGGATTGTTTTACTAGAATCTTTGGATCAGCATCACATAGTGGAGTGGCAGGCATATAGTAGGCACATAATAAATGCTTATTCATGGATTGATTGATTGAAAGAGGATGACCCACCAATCATCTCTTATAAGAGATGAAAAAACTGTAGAATGAATTTGAATTCTTACTTGTTTTTCTTTGACTGTTAGGGACTAATTTGAGTCTAGGGTGATTGGCTTGGGGGACTGGGTCCCCTGGTAAAGAGGTCTCTGTCCCTCCAGCTCTCTAGGAACCACTATTCCTTTCTTGAGAAATTCTGCCTGAGAAGACTGACTGAGAACTCTTTTGTGTTGTTTGGTAAGTGACACCTTGGGTATAATGAGCAAAGTGATGATGGTGTATTTTTCTTTTCTTTTTCTTTTTTTTTTTTTTTGCTTTTTGGAGGGGGGAGGGCAGGGCAATTGGGGTTAAGTGACTTGCCCAAGGTAACAAGGCTAGTAAGTTTTACATGTCTGAGGCCAAATTTGAACTCAGGTCCTCCTGACTCCAGGGCCAATGCTTTATTCACTGTGCTACCTTGCCACCCCTGTGATAATGTATTTGAGTGTTACATTTTTTAGCTCTTGTCAGAATGTGTACTAGAAATCTTGTAAACATCTAGATGCCACAAACACATTAAGTAAAAATATTTGGCTATTTGCTCTCTTTTGTTTTGTTTCTTCTTTCTTGTGGTTCCTCCCATTAGGTCTAATTTTTCTTTACAACATGAATAATGTGAAAATAGGTTTAATATGAGTGTATATGTAGAGCTTATATCAGATTGCATGCTATCTTGAGAAGGGGCTAGGGGAAGGAAGGGGAGAAAATTTAAAACTCAAAATCTTTTGGAAGTACATATTGAAAACTAAAAAATTAATAAAGTTTTTTTTGGCCTTTTGGAGGGCAGAAGGTAGGGCAATTGGGATTAAGTGACTTGCCCAAGGTCACATGGCTAATTTTTTTTTTGTGTGTGTGTGTGTTAAGTGTTTGAGGTAGGATTTGAACTCAGGTCCTCCTGACTCCAAGGCTGGTGCTCTCTTCACTGCACCACCTAGCCACCCCCAATTTTTTTTAAAAGTAAAGATATTTGGTCACATAAAAAAGTTAGAAAAAAAAATCTGTTTTTTACAAACTATCTTCACAGTAAATGGGTATTCTGACAATTGAGAGACATTGTTCAATTATGGAAGTTCCCTTTGGAGATCTTACCTTTTTTTTTTTCTGTTACTGTCCCTTCTTTCAGCTTAAAAAGAAAGTGTTTGCTTTAACCATTCAGTGAGCTGTTTTTTAATTGCTTATTTTTAAAAGCAATTGGAAAGTATTACAGTTCCTTATTTCAGGGTTCTCCAGGAAGGAGATCAATTAGCACATACAGGTAGAAGACATATTCAACATGTTCTTTCCATCTGTTTTGAGTGTCCTTGGTATTTTACACAGCTGCTCTACAGAAACAACCTACATAATTCCTGAAAAAGTGGTAGTGAGTTTGAAAGGAAAACTGTTTCATAAAACTTTCCCTTGCCAAGGATGCTCCTATATGCCAATGGGTGTGTGATCCTGTCCATTTGGGAACGCCCTCTAACAATGTGGATCACAACAAGACACGTCTGTCTTATTACAACTTTTTTTCCATATCCTGTTCATATTTGCAACTGGGAGCCCACCCAATGTGCCGGAGTCATTGCTCCAATTCTAGCATCACAAGGGCACTGATGGGGAGGATCAGTTTATCCCTTACTCTTGCTTTGTAACCAGTTATAGTAATATTAATAATAATCATAATAACTATAAGGAGAACAAGAATTTATGTGATATTTTAAGGTTTGCAAATATTTTTGCAAATACTATCTCATTTATCGCCACAATAACCCTGGGAGATTGGTATTAACTATTTTTCATTTTTTTTACAAACCGATTGGTGATCTGGGGTTGCTGCCACTCTCCAGCAGGGTCTGAGGGCAAGTGATGGGACTCCCTCCCTTGAAGTGCCTTGCTCCCTAACCTAAACTGACTTGGCTGCTCTTTTATTTAAAAAATAATGATTTACTTTAGTTTACAACATTCAGCTCCATAATCCCTTGAGTTCCAAATTTTCTCCCCCTCCTTTTCTGTCCCCCCCCCCCCCCCCATGGCGGCATGCAATCCAATATAGGTTCTACAAATACCTTCACATTAAACATTAGTCAGGTTGTAAAGAAGAATTATAACCAATGGAATGAACAATGAGAAAGAAGGAATGAAACAAAACAGAACATGAAAGAGAGAGAGCAAGCAGTTTGCTTCAATCTGCATTTGGACTTGATAGTTCTTTCTCTGAATGTGGATAGCCCTTTCCATCATGAGGCTTTTGGGGTTGTCTTATAACCTTGCATTGCTGAGAGCAGCCCAGTCTATCAAAGTTAGTCATCACAGATATGATGTGTCAGTGATTGTGTACAAAGTTCTCTTGACTGCTCTTTTAATAGGAGTTGGTCAATAGTTGATTAAAATTGCAACTTTGAAGAAGAGAGGGTTCCAGAGAGTAGCTAGCCATAGATGCCATGTGTCTATAACTTACTCTCAGGGTCCTAGAGTGGGGAAAAAAACCCTAGAGTAGGGGAAATACATATCTCCATTCACAACTATAGTCCTTGAACCCTTTTTGATACACTTCCATTTACACAAATTAGTCACAATGACAGCCTTCACGTCCCAGCTACAATCCCACTTTCTACCAGAAGCCTTTTCCAATCTCTCTTAATTTTAGTGCCTTCCCTTTGCTGTTAATTTCCTATTTATCCTGTATATAACTTGTTTGTATGTAGGTTCTGCTCCCTGCCCGGCTTGCCCCATTAGACAGTGGGTTCCTCCAAGTCAGACACTGTCTTTTGCCTTTTTTTTTTTTTTTGGTAGCCCTACCACTTAGCACAGTGCCTAGAACAACTAACTGACTGAGAAAAGGAAAGTATTGATATAGATGAAATTTTCAGACTATGGTGTTTGCTTTATTAAAGAAGAGGAATGACTGGAAAGGACTCTTTTAGTCCGAAAATGTTTTTGTCACCTTTATTTGCTTCATCATAGAAGAAGACTTCCTGAACGCAAACAAACATTTTGTGGGAAGGAAAGGGGTCTTTGTTGGAAAATCAATGGAAAAGTTGGATGCTTGGAAAATACACTCTTTATACATTTGGACCAAGGCTGCTGGTTGATTTTTCCTTCCTGCCAAGACATTTCCATTTAGGAATCAAAAAAACCACAATTTGATATTGGATTTAGAAACAAATTCTCAGAGACACATATTTGCCAGGCTCCATGCATGGAATTCCCCAGTGATAATGGTATGAATCATAAAGGAGTAAACCCCAAATCTCCTATCCTCTCCACTGTCTTTTAGTCTCTAGAATTTCTGAAAAAGAATAATCTCTTTCTATGGGAAAGCAGCATGAAATGTGTAGTTCTGTAACACCTAACTTGCTAAACACCTATTATGGCAGGGCAGGGAGTAAGCATTTATATAATACCTACTATGTGCAAGGCACAGTTAAACATTTTTTAAACAAATATTGTCTTATTCAATCCTTACAATAACCCTGGGACATAGAGGCTATTGTTATATCCATTTTACAATTGAGGAGACTGAGGCAAGCTGGTATTAAGTGATTTGCTCAGGGTTTCACAGCTAGTAAATGTCCGTAGCTGGATTTGAACTCAGGTCTTCCTGACTTCAGGTCTGATGTTCTATTCACTGAGTCACTTAGCTTTCTCTATTATAAGTTATAACCCAAATCTGCTTGATCCTTTACTAACAAGGCATTCCTCTCTTGGACCAGGCTTCTTTGTAAATTGTCAGACATTGTAACTAAAACCATTAGGGAAAGAACACAGGACAAGAGCCCCAGTGAATAATTCTGTGATCACCTGTAAATGACCATTGACTAATATTGAGGACTTCAATTATTAACACTTGAAAAATCTTTGTCAGTTTTTCTTTTATTTCTTCTTGAAATGTGCAAAGAGAGGGAAGGTTGGCATGAATTTCCCAGTTTCAGCTGATCATGTCATTAAATTATAAGTTCCTTGAGGTCAGGGACTGTCTTTTGACTTTTTGGTATCCATGGCATTTATCATAGTACCTGGTACATAGCAGGTGCTATATAAATAAATGTTTATTTATTGATTGATTATTCAGTGGGAGAGTAGAAGATGAAAGGCATGGTAGAGAGCACCTAGCACAAAGCTGGCTGGTTTGGGCCTTAGGAAAGAATTTTTTTCAAAGAAAGTTGCCTCAGAATGTTATCATATTAAGCCTGAAAGGTCTGTGGAATTTCATGGAAGACCAGGAAGAAAGACCTAGCAACTTAATAGAACAGTGAGACTTTGGGAAAGCCATTGGGCTCGTCTTTGTTTCTTAAATGGTACCTTACGGTCTATTGACTGTGACAATCTTGTCCAGAACAATATTTGCTGTGGAGAGAGGTATGATTCTTGGGTATATTGAGAAGCACTTTACGATTCTTGAGTGAATAAAGGTTAATTGCATGCAGATTATCTTTGTCTTTCTGTGTTTTCTTCTGAAAGCCCACCAGGGCTGGGGACACTGCCAGGTAGAGTTATAGTGGCAGCTGCTGGGTCACTGGGGGCATGGGAGGTGGGGCTTTGGGAGTGAGGAGGGGGAAGCTTGATGCTCCTGAGAGATTTTGCAGTGGTTCCAGCTGGTAGGGAGCCTAACCCCATGGAAGCAAATACCTTTAAAACGGATGGCCTCAGGTAGAAAAAGTTGTAAAAGGAAAGATGGAAAATCAGACACAATCAGTGTGAATGTGAGGGCCCTAGCCAGCAGACAATTTCAAACAGATTTACAGAGGGATTTTGAAGAGGTATTCAGACAGGATGCTGGGTCTTCTTGGATATAAATGAATAGACATGTGGCCTGTGTGATATGTATAGGAGGGAGACAGATGACCTGTTCTCACTCTTTTCTTTCTGGCAGAGAGAACAAGCTAGAAAAGCTCTCTCCTTGGGTGGGAGATGTTTTCCTAATGGTTAAAGGAAGACTTTCAGTTCCTGGCTTAGAAGTGGCCACACATCACCCTGACTAATTATGTTTTGAAGGATGTGAGTGAAACTTTGAATAATTGAGGAAAGATTGGATTGGCTTTCTTTCACTTGCTTCTTGGGGAAGCAACTCAACAGCTGAAACAAAAGGTTCCAGGATTCAGAGTCAAAGAACCATAAGCCTGAACCGTTAGACATCTTGTCTTCCTTACTTTCTGGATGACTTTCCCTCAGTATTTCCATTCTGATGTGCCTACCCCCATGTCATTCATGTTAGGTAGCTAGGGGGTTTGATTTTGAGGTTACAAAGACCTGAGTTTGAGTGTTGCCTCAGACACTTACAAGTAACTTAACCTTTCCCGTCTCAGTTATCCATCTGTAAAATGGGGATAATGATAGCACTAACTTCACTGGGTTGTTGTGAGCATTTAAATAAGATAATATATATCAGGTACTTTGTAAATATTAAAAAACTATGCAAATATGTACTATTATACAAAATTTTTCGGGTACCCTAAATATTTTATTTATATTATATATTGATTTGATATTTTTATATTTACATTAGTAGTGTTATACATCTTTTTATTTATATTTAAAGACCACTAAGTGATGTAGTGAATAGAGTACTGGGCTTAGAGACAAAGAGAATCGAGTTCAAATCCTTTCTCAGATCCCCATGAGCTGTGTAACACTGGGCAAATCAACCTCACTCAGACTCAGTTTCCCCACCTGTAAAATGAGGATCCACTTTACAAATGAGATAACAAATGTAAAGCACTTTGCAAAACCTTAAAGCATCACCTAAATGTTCACTGTGTTCATGCTCCATTTAGGTCTTTCTTTGGCTTTCTGTCCTTGCTTCGGTTCCTCTTTTTTGCTAGAAAACTGGAAGACCCTGGAACAGCACACAGTCCTTCACCCGCCTGTTGCAGGGGCTCTCTTTACTATTAAATGTTCAGCAATCCAAGTGCAGCAGCCTAGAAGGCTATAGATCCTGTGAGCTGTGGGAACATCAGTCAATAAACATTAAGTGTCAACTAGGTATGGTGCTGAATGCTGGGAAAACAAAGCAAAGCAGAGGTAACCAGTCCCACTCACTGCGACACAGGCCTGAGAGAAGCCCATTTGACATATCCCTTTGACACTGTAGGAATCCTATACATAAGAGAAAATGAATAGAATGGATAAAAATGAAGAGAGCAGAAAAATGTGAACGAAACATACTGGAATAGAAAAAATCATGAGTATATTTTTTATTTGTAATTTTGTGTAATTGTAGTTCAGTATACTGTCAATTCTGCTAAAATGTGTTTCTAAAAAGCACCATACTAGGCAAACACATGCAATGAAAATCACAGTGCCTGTGGGGAAAATGGAGTTAGTAAGTCAATAAGCATTTATAGTAAGCATTTCCAACACTATGCTAGGACACAAGGTTCATCAGTGACACATTAAATAAAAGGATAGGAACCTAATAAAATGGCACCATAGTTTTATATATGCTAAATGGTTAAGAAACACACAAATATTATAATAAATTGGGGCAAAGTCCACAGCTCATGCCCTGGTTCCCACAGCCAGACTGGCAATGACTTTAGTAAGTTGGGTGGCACCAACTTTGGGCCTGCAGATCATGAGGGAAGGGGTAGTGGCTTTGCTGACCCTCCTTCCTTGGTCTGTTGCTCCTATAGCACCAGAAGATATACAATAAATACCACAGTTTATCTTGAAAAAACCCTGAAGTTTACTTGTGGAAGAGGACATTGAAAGGGTTGTAGTTTGTTATTTCTGAAAGAAATCATAT
Organism: Petaurus breviceps papuanus; assembly: GCF_028583685.1. NCBI lineage: Eukaryota > Metazoa > Chordata > Mammalia > Diprotodontia > Petauridae > Petaurus > Petaurus breviceps. Next base: position 8,362,966 of record NW_027187308.1, read on the forward strand.
GCTTAAGCAAATTTGAAATTCACATTATGCTCAAATTGCTATATCAGTCCGGTTGAAACAAATTGATGTTTTCAAGACAAGCATCTTATGGCACAATTGTAATGGTAAGGGGATTTGAAGATCTTCTCTGTCCCTTAATAGGCCTAGGGAATTTGAAGATATTCCCTTCCCCTTAATGGGCCTCACTTGGAGCCTAACCAGAGAAGCCTGCTTAGGTGAGGCTTGTTTTTCAGGAAGGTCCACACTTTTGTTATTTTGTAACTAGGCAGTGGATCATGAAGGTTGTGATGTCCTCTGACCCTGAAGAAGGGTACATATATACCCTGAAGTGAGGTTTTGCTTTTGGGCTCACTTATGGGAAGAGTTGTGTGGTCTGGCCAGATGAGACTCTGTGTAGCCATTGAGCCTCACCCCTATCCCCCCACCTCCTCTGGCTTTGAAAACCCAGATGTTGGTGCTTCTCTCTCTGGTAATTAACTATGTATGTATGCAATGGTCAGACAGCTATAAGCCCTATCTGTTGGTCTGTTGTATTGTGTTATTTTCTTGGTCTGCATTTTTTGTCTACTTGTAATTTCTGTTTGTATTTTCTCTGAAGTTCAGGGTGCTGATATTTTCCCCTGAACTATATATATATATATCCTTTGGAAAAGCAGATCAAAGAACCTACTCTAGCAGCCATTCTGGGTATGCTAGGTTACTTGCTGTTACAACAACTGACTTTATATCTAAATATTTATTTTCATTTTTAAGTTTTCTTTTTAATTTATGGAATAAAATAAGCATTTCCATAACACAGTACAATAAAAAGGATGCTTACATAGCAAATCCATTTTGTACAACCTGCTATCACTTTTAAATTATATATTAAAATCATCTTTTTTCTTCCCTTCCCCTCCTCCCACCCTAGAGATGGCTACTATTAGACATAAATGGGTGTATATATATATATATATATATATATATATATATAATATGTAAAATCATGCTATACATGCTTCAATTTATCAGTTCTTTCACTATATGCAGATAGTGTCATCATTCATATGTTCTTTTTAGCTAATTTGGGTATTTATAATAGTCAAAATTAGTTATTCTCTCAAAGTTCCTCTTAAAGCAATATTGTTGTTACTGTATACAATGTTCTCTTGGTTCTGCTCATTCCAAAGGCATTTCACATGGAGGGATGGTGGTGGCGATTTATTTCTGGCACAGTCTTTATTGAACCCCTGTGCTATATATGAAAGTCTAGCCCTAAAAAGTCCTTTACTATACTCTTGTTCTAGCTCTGTCACTGAGACTATTTGTGATTGCTTTGGATTTTGCAGCTCAAATTTCCTATTTCATTTAGTGGAAGAATAAAGGCTAGAATTCAAATCTCCTATTTCCCAAGAAAATCACTCTAGGAGGTCACTGTAGTATAATGGAAAGAGTATAGAAAAGAAAATCAGCATTTATTAAGCACTTATTATGTGCCAGGCACCATGTGAAGAACTTTTAAAAAATTATCTCATTCAATTCTCAGAACAACTTTAGGAGATAAATTCTAACATTATTCTCATTTTAGAATTGAGGAAACTGGGATAGATAGAAATTAAATGATTCACCCAGAGTTGCATACTTAGTAAGAGTCTGAGGTTGAATTTTAATTCAGGTCTTTTTGATTCCAGGCCCAAGGGTCTACCTATTGTATCACCTAGAGCTACCTCTGGAGGTCAGAAGACCTGAATCTGAAAACTGTTATTTACAATGTCTGACCATTGGGCACACCATTTTGCCCCTTTGTGTCTCAGTTTTTCCATCTGTAAAATGGGGATAATAATACTTGGAGTATTTTGCAGAACCATTGTGATGAGGATAAAGGGAGAAAAAACATAGGATAAAAAATGGAAAACTCATTGTTGGAGCAGGTCTTGAAAGACAGGTACACTAAAGAGACAATATGGTACAATGGAAAACATCTTGGATTGTAAATAGGAGAATCTGGATTTGGATCTTATCCCTGCTACTTACCAGTTGTATAACCTTGGGCAAGTAAATTAACCTCTCCAAGTTACAGATCCTCACCCGAAAAATGAGGCACTTGGGTTACCTATCCTCTAAGGTCTAGATTATGATCCTGGTCCAGCAGATAGAGCTGTGAATTGGCTAATTTACTCCAGAAATATTCTGGCATTATGTAAAACAAATTGCTAAATTGTGGACAACTTTCAAACCAGAAATTCCAAGATAGGGATTGTATCATCAGAGAGGTGATTGACGACCAGAAAAACTCAAAGGTACAAAAATATTCACAGCACTATTAGTTGTGATAACAAAAAACTAGAACTGAAATGAATACCCAACAAGTCAGTTATGGATGAACAAATTATGGCATATGATATAATGGAATATCACTGAACTGTGATGAATGATGAATATAAAGAATACAGGGGAAAAACATTTCAGGAGACTTCTATGAAGTGATTCAAAATGAAGAAAACAAAGAAAAACCAATACATCCAAGGACTGTAAAAATATAATTAAAGTCAAACTGGAGAGGCAACAACTCTAGTTGAAAATGAAGACCACTGTTAGCCCTGTACTGTCAAAGTTAAAGATGTCTCACTTCCTGTAGCGATAACCTGAGTAGTGATATATTTTGTAAGGGAATTTGTTTGCATTTATATTGAGGAGTATCTGTTCTGTCAAAAACAAAAACGAACAAACAAAAAACTCCCAGTAACTTAAAAGAAAGAAAGCATTGGTAGAGAAATTGAAATACATTGCGTTTTTTAGAGAAATCCAGGCCAACCAGGTGGTGCAGTGGATAGAGTACTGGACCTGGAGTCAGGAAGATTTGTCTTTGTGAGTTCAAATCTGGCCTCAGATACTTACTAGCTGTGTGACCCTGGGCAAGTCATTTAACCCTATTTGCCTCAGTTTCCTCATCTCTAAAATGAGCTCTAGAAAAAAATGACAAACCACTCTAGTATCCTTGCTGAGAAAATCCCAAATGGGGTCATGAAGAGTTGGACAAGACTGAAATGACTGAACAACAAACTAGAGGAATAATTAAAAGCAAGGATATTAGTGAGGGAATGGTGTCATTAGAAAAAGCAACGTTTTATTTTCAGGATTAAATTTTATCTATTTTCAGTATTAAAGAAAGAAATGCCATTGTATTTCCCAAAACAGAGACTTCCTTGAAAACAGATTTCTGGAATTGAAGTCTGGAGGACTTCCCTCTGCATCTAACACGTGAGGTGACTTTGAAAATTTCACTTCATCTCTCTAGGTCTCAGGTTCATCATCTGACATTGACATTGACATAGTACTTTTACATATATTATTGACATTTACATAGTGCTTTTCATGTATTATTCCACTTAAGCCTCAAAAAAACCTATGAGGAAGGACCTTTTTTTTTTTTATCAGACCATGATTTCATTGGTAGAGGTAATTCCTTCTATCAATGAAAATTTACAAGAAAGTCTTTGAGAGTTAGTTGCCTGGGGCCCTGAGAAGTTCAATAACTTGCTATTGTTGTTGAGTCTTTTCAGTAATATGGAACTCTTCATGACCCCACATTTGGGGATTTCTTGGCACAGATACTAGAGTGGTTTGCCATTTCCTTCTCCAGCTCATTTTACAGATGAGGAAACTGAGGCAAAGGGGGTTAAGTGACTTGCCCAGGATCATACAGCTAGTGTCTGAGGCCAGATTAGAACTCACAAAGATGAGTCTTCCTGATTCCAGGCCTTGTGCTCTATCTGCTCTGCCTCCTAGCTGCCCTGTTAAATAACTTACCCAGGATCAAAAATCCATAGCAGAGACCAGACTTGAAACTAAATTTTCCCAGTTCTAAGGACGACCCTCTATTCACTATTCCATTCTGCCTCTTAAGGAAATCACTTTTGTTTTTTCCATTTTATAGACAAAGAATCTTAAGCCCAGAGAGGTTAAATAATTTGCCCACAGTAACACAGATAATGTGGAGAATGGGATTGAAACCCAGATCTTTCTGACTTTAATTCTCCCTCTGCTAAACTACAGTGCCTCAATGACTGCAGCTTTAGAAAGGTAGAAATCTAGGGAAAAACAAAACAAAACAAATCCCCACCCCCTCTATTTCCCTTTTTCTTTCCCTTACATCTGACACTCTCCCCTTCATAACATCACAGGGAAGGAACGTGTCCTTTGTCCTCCCACAACCTTAACATCTTTAATCCTAGCACCTCTGAATGCTGTTTCTTCTTGGCCAACAGTTGAGACATTTAACATATACTGTAGCATATACTGTCACGGCTAAAACATAAGCTTGAAGGCAGATCCAAATCTTCAGTTTTCATGTTGCAACATCCTCCATTCATGTGGAAGAACTGACCTAGAGAAATGGTGCTGATGCGGGGGTGGTTGGTGGTCTGCTGATACAGCAGTTCTGAATCTGTTCAGTGTTAGGAATTTTACTTTCCCATTTCCAAGGGGGAGCAGTGCTAAGGAGCAGTTTGGGTTCTCTTTTGAAATCTTCCCTGGAGAGGTGTTAGATGTTGCCACGTTCTTCCCAGTTTAAAAAATGCTAGTGATGGGGTAGTATTTGACCAATGAGATCAATGTGCAAAATGTCACTTTTCCTTAAATTAGCTCTGTCAGGAGAAAGCTGGCAAGGGATAAGAGTAAGGAGGTATTGGCATGCAGATGTTTTCGTATTTACTTTTTATGATTAGGGGTTGTGAAGACTTTCATGGCCAACATCCCTCCAGTGACCCTGTCTGGTTTCAAAGGTTTGAAATTACAGTATCACGCAGCTCTCCCAACCCCAGAGATGACAGATAGTAAAGTCTATTCTCAGGGCTAGACTTTGAAATCATATGTAGTTCAACAACCTTGGAAAAGCAACCACTTAAAGATGATATTCACTGATTGATATTGTGTTTCTATTTGCATTATTGTGGTTTGCATGAAGAATTTAGTTTGTCATGATTGTGGCATGGTTTCCTGGCATAGCAATATATCTGTTTGCTTTTATGACATGGGTTTTCACTCATCTTAGAAGCATAGATTCATAGAATCAATGAATCTAAAAATCAAAACAAAACACCCAAACTGAGCTTCCTTCAAGGCTCAACTCAGGTATCACCCATGGGGATGAAGATCTTAATTGTCAGCATTCTCTCCATCCTCAAATTATCTAGTATTTATTTATGTGTGTAAATGTGTTTTATGTCTCATTTCCCCCATGCCCCCTCCCTTTTCATTAAATGCCAACTCACTGAAGGCAGAGATTGTTTTATTTTGTTTTTAAAATTTGGCTTCTGTATCACTGTGCCTAAAAGAGTGCCTTAAAAATAAGGGAAGTTTAATTCTTACTCAGTCGAAAAGAGTTGAATCAAATCTAACCTATTGCCTGATGAATGAATGTCCTTCACAACATCTGACAAGGGGTCACCCATTCTCCTCTTGAACACCTCCAGAATGTTCCATTTTAGGGTAGCTCTAATTGTTAGGAAGGAAGGAAAAAAGCATTTATATAACCTCAGTGATGTGTCAGGCACTGTGTTAAGTGCCTTACAATTATTATCTCATTTGATCCTCTTATAAACCTTGGGAGACAGGTACTATTATAATCCTAATTTTTCAGCTAAGAAAACTAAGACAAACAGAAGCTAAGTGACTTGCCTAGGGTCACACAACCAGTGGGTATCTGTAGCTAGTTTTGAACTCAAGTCTTCTGACTCCATGCCCAGCACTCTATCTGCTTTCGCACCTAGCTTCTTGGTTAGGAAGTTATTCCTTGTGATGAAGTTATATCTGCTTTTGTATTATTCCATTTATTTGTTCTAGTTCTATTCTTATAAACAAGGCTTGAAAATGAAACATGGTGCCTTGGATATTTAAAGTCTGATAACATGTTTACCCCCTAAGTCTTTTCTTCTTCAAGGAAAGCAACCCCAATTTCTTCAGCCTTTCCTCATATGACATGGTTTCACGTTTTCTCAGAATTCTCTTTGACTTCTTTCTAGAGCCATTTTCCATCCTAAACTCTGGTACCCAGAAGAGAATGCAATACTTCAGACTGAGTCCAGGGCAACTGTTAACTCCCTTTTGGACACTTTAATTCTATCAAGTAAGTCCCAGACTTAATTTGTACCTTTGGTATCCACATTTCACTATTGACTTACATAGGCTTTATAATTCACTAAAATCTCAGGCAGGAGGAAAGAATCTGTCTAGAGTAGAAGAAGACTAAGCCATGGGAATTTTATGTATTTCAAAGAGGACTTTCAAAATAGTGGGGTCTTTTGGACTATAACAGACTCCATGCTAACAGGGTAAATGGATGCACTGAACCAGAATTTTCCTTTATCAAATGCTTTTACATCATTCGTTTCCGCAAGATTTTGAGTTACAATTTTCTCCCTGTTTTTCTCCTACCCATCACCCCAAAATAGCTAATCCACTGGATATCCTTTCCTCCAATGTGCTCTCTCCCATATTTTTCCCCACCACCCCTTCCAATTTTCCAGTTGGGCATGGTGGATCTCTATGCCCCAGTGCTTGTATATTTTATTTCCCAATTACATGTAAAATAATATTAATAATAGTATATATAAAACATTTGATTTTAAAGCTTTGAATTCCAGATTCATTCCCTTCCTCCCTTGTCACCCACCCTTACTGGGAAGATAAGCAATTCAATATAGGTTGCACATGTGTAACTATGCAAAACATTTCCATAGTGCTATTTCCCTCCATCCTATCCCACCTCCCACTTGTTCTATTCACTACTTTGATCCTGTCCCTTTTCAAAAGTGGGTGCTTCTAAGTTCCCTCCCCCCTCCAGCCTGCTCTCCCTTTCATCATCCCCCCTCTCATCCCCTTCCCCCCACTCTCCTGTAGGGTGAGATACCCTATTTAGTGTGTATGTCATTCCCTCCCTAAGCCAAATTCAATGAGAATAAAGTTGACCCATTCCCTTTTGCCTTCCTATTCTTTCCCCTCCATTGTAACCATTTTCCCTTGCCTCGTCTATATGAGATAGTTTACCCCATTGTGTCTCTCCCCAACTCCTCTCATTATATTTCTCTCTCACCTCTCAATTTCACCTTTTAAGTATCATCCTTTCCCATTAAATGGGTCCTGTGCCCTCTATTTATATATACCTGTACACACACACACACATATACACACACATTCACTTATGTATTCATATGCCCATATACCCTCCTATATAGACATATATATGTATGTTTATACACACACACATATACACATTTCTATTCCCTTCAACTATTCTCATACTGAGAAAAGTTTCATAAGTTACAATTATCATTTTTCCATGTAGGAATGTAAATAGTTCAACTTTGAAAAGTTCCTTATGATTTCTTTTCCCTGTTTACCTTCTCATGCTTCTCTTGCTTCTTATATCTGAATGTCAAATTTTCTCTTCAACTCTGGCTTTTTCATCAAGAATGCTTGAAAGTCCTCTATTCCATTGAATGACCATATTTTCCCCTGAAACATGATACTCAGTTTTGCTGGGTAGGTGATTCTTGTTTTTAATCCCAGCTCCTTTGACCTTCGGAATATCATATTCCAAGCCCTTTGATCCCTCAGTGTAGAAGCTGTCTGATCCTTTGTTATCCTGATTGTGTTTCCACAATATTCAAATTGTTTCTTCCTGGCTGCTTGTAATATTTTCTCCTTGATTTGGGAACTCTGGAACTTGGCTATAATATTCCTAGGAGTTTTCTTTTTGGGATCTTTTTCAGGAGGCGATTGGTGGATTCTTTCAACATCTATTTTGCCCTCTGGTTCTAATATATCAGGGCAATTTTCCTTGAGAATTTCTTGAAGGATGATTTCTAGGTTCTTTTTTGATCATGGCTTTCAGGTAGTCCAGTCATTTTTAAATTATCTATCCTGGATCTGTTTTCCAGGTCAGTGGTTTTCCCAATGAGATATTTCACATTGTCTTCTAATTTTTCATTTGTTTGGATATGTTTTATAGTATCTTGATTTTTCATAAAGTCACTAGCTTCCATTTGCTCCACTCTAATTCTGAAGGAATGATTCTCTTCAGTGAGCTTTTGGGATTCTTTTTCCATTTGGTAAATTTAGCTTTTTTTTTTTCCTTTTGGAGGGCAACTGGGGTTAAGTAACTTGCCCAAGGTTACATGGCTAGTTTTTTTGTGTGGGTGTTAAGTGTCTGATGCCAGAACTGAACTTGGGTCCTCCTGACTCTGGGGCCAGCGCTTTACTCACTGTTCCACCTAGCTGCCCCCAAATTCAGCTTTTTAAGGCATTCTTCTCCTCATTGCCTTTTTGAGCCTCTTTTGCCATTTGAGGTAGTCTGTTTTTTAAGGTGTTATTTTCTTCAGTCAGGTTGTTGACTCTCATTTCATAATTTTCTTGCATCATTCTCATTTCTCTTCCCAATTTTTCCTCCACTTCTCTTATTTGGTTTTCAAAATCCTTCTTAAGGTCCTGTATGGCCTGTAACCAGCTCATATTTTTCTTGAAAGCTTTTGGTGAAGGAGTTCTGATTTTGCTGTTTTCCTCCTCTTCTATGCTTTGATCCTTTTTGTCCCCAAAGTAGCAGTGTAAAGTTGGTTTGCTCTGCTTGCTTTGCTTCCCTCATTTGCTCATGTTGCCACTCAATTACTTGACTTTTGAGCTTTTTGCCACAGTAAGACTCTGCTACCATACAGGGTGGCTTTATCCTAAACGCTGGGGTTTTCCCAGCTGCTGGAGCTGTTAGTTTGGTGCCCTCTCTGAAGCCTCAATACTCTCTGGAAAGCTGTTCATGCACCCCAGGACCTCTACCCTAGACCACAATCCAGATCCAAGCAGGTTAAAGCAAGAGTGATTACTACTCATACTGGTCACTTGGTACCTCTACAATCTGCAAGCCAGGCACTGAAGCTGCAACGTGGCTGTAGCTGCTTGGCCCCAGCACCTCAGCGGCTTCTCCCTCCAGGGAGCAAAAGCGGACTGCACTACCAAACTACTGGATCCCAAAGTCCACACTGCACTGACCTCTCACTTTGTCCTTAGCCTCTATGTATTGATAAATCTGGAAACTGCCACAGCTGCTGGTGATCTGAAGTCACTCCAGTCAGCGTCTAGTCATCTCCCCCCTGAGGCTAAAACCTCAGGCAGGCGGGGGCTGGGGTTGGCTCCCAGAGAGCTGAGCAGGCCGCACCCTGCCGGCCTGCCGGACTGTCCTCCATGGGAGGTTAGCTTCTCTGTGTCATTTTGTTGGTTCTGTAGCTGCATAGTTTGTCTAGAGTCATTTTTTACATGAATTGGAAGAGGTGGGAGCGGGAGCCCCGCAAAAGTCCTATTTCTACTCCACCATCTTGACTCCACCCCCCCCAACCAGAATTGTCAATTTTCACATTCAACCCACTTTCCCCACATAGTCAAAGCCTATATTTCTTTAGTGTGGGGGAGCAGGGATATTTTATAGAATGACTTCTCTCCTTGGATACCAAAAGTCCTGCCTGATTCCAAAAAAATAAATGAATCCTTAGTTTGGGGGACCAAATTATTTCCAATGATGGTTATTTGTGTGACTGTGTATATGAACACAAGATGAATATATTAAAATAGTAGAGAGTTTTAATGATCTGTTCCCCATCGACCAATGCAATCTGTATATCTGATTTTCAATGATTAATATTTTTCCATCAAAAATAGCCACCTAGTTCCCCAGACGCAATGGCCCATGCTTAATGTCTCTGGAACACATTTCTTTGGAGGCAGCTGAGGAAAATATATATTATCACATTGCTGCACATGCCCTTGCTAGCATTAGAAGCAAACACCCAAGCTGAGGCCGAGTTTGAAAAGTGTCTACTGATCTAACCTTAAGATATTGGAGAAATACAGCTGCAGAGTCATACTTGGTTTAATATTCCAAGATACAATACTTACTTTGGCAAGTGACTGAAAAGTGGGAAAAAAAAAGTAAGCAGATGTTGGTTAGTTCTGTCAGGGCTTTTATAGCAATCTTGCAGATTTGAAACTGAATCAAAGCAATGACAAAAGTCTATTTAATTTTCCAAAGACACCCAAACAAATTTCTGCAGGCAATCTTCTGTTAGCAAGCCATTTCTTGGGAGCAGGCAGTTGAAAAGAACTAAGAAATGATATGACATGCAGACACAATATGGTGTAAGGGAAAGAGTGTTGTACATAAAAATCTGAATTCAAATCCCACCCTTAATGCTTACTAGTGGTGTTTGACAATAAACAAATCACTCTGATCTCCATTCTCCTCATCTGTAAAATGGGGATATAATACCAGCAGTAGCACTTGGAAGGCTTGTTGTAGAGCTCAAATGAGATAATAGATGAAGCATTTTATAAACTTTAAAGTTCTATAAAACATTTATAAATTTTAAAGTGCTATAAAAGTCAGCTATTATTAAGGATGGATTAAATCCTCCAGGTTACAGTGAACTCTCACATTGTTCTCTAATGAGCTGGCTCGTGAATTTGACTCAGAAGTGAAGAAACCAGAATATATAAGCAGATGGGTCATCCTTTCAGCTACTTTGCATGTAACTTCATACTTGATGCCCTGTGGAGTCTCCTAAGAGGAACTGTGAATAATATAATGTTGGTACAGAGGCTGCCAGATCATTAAAGCCTAGCAATGCCATACTTTGTTTCAGAAAAAAAGAGGATTTACTTTGGGGGTAAATTTCCATTTTGATCACAATTCCTTTTGACTCTAGGCAGGTAGATGAAGCAGTGTATAGAACACCACGTTAGGAATGAGGAAGATTTGAGTTCAAATATGGCCATAGACACTGCCTAGCTGTGTGACCTTGGACAAGTCATATAGCCTCAATTTGCCTCAGTTTCCTTAACTGTAGAATGGGGAAAAATAAGGGCAATTAACTTTCAGAGTTGTTATGAGGGTCAAATGAGATAATATTTGTAAGGCATTTAGCACAGAGCCTGGCACATAGTAGGTACTATATAAATGTGTATTCCCTTCCCCTACTAATGCTATTGTAAATGAACTTGAAGAATAACCCCGTAGTGCTTTTATAAGTCTGGTGTCAAGGCACTGCATTAACAAGGACTAACGTCTGTATTCTTCATGGTCTCATATTATAAACATTTTGAGGACCAATATGGCTTCATTTTTCATCTTTCCTTATTCATTGTTCAGCACAGCATCTTTAGTCAATCACAGTATCTTAGGTCATAAGATACTAGCTTTAGGGTTTGGGAGGGATCTTAGAGGTCCTCAATTCCATCCCCCTCATTTTATGGATGAGCAAACTGAGACCCAGGAAGATGGAATGATTTCCCAGAGGTTACACAGCTAGCACAGTAAGTGACTGTGAAGGTGTTTGAAGCCAGATATATCTTCCTGACTCCAAGTCCATTGCCTTATCTGCTACTCTATACTGACTCTGGAAGAACCATCCTCAAATATCAATGTTATCTAACACGTTTATGACTTGGTAGGTAAGTCTCAGGGAGTCTACCGAGACACAAAGAGACTTACCCAAAATCACACAGCAAATATCAACAGTGGTATTTGGACCCAGAGCTCTTATTCCAAGATCAGGCTGCCTATACTGTCTTTAAACAAAGTTGGCACTTGTCATTTGTTGAAAAAGATTTATTTGTAATTGTGTTACATATCATCACTATTATTCTTTCAAGTTATACATTAGTGAACAAAATTTGACCTGGCTCTTGGTCAGCAGACCGACGTAAGGCAATATAAAGTAATAATAGTTAGGGATTTAAAAACTAATAGTCTTATTTTCTCATCTTGGTTCTATCACTGAGCTTGTTGTGAATAGTCTTTTTACATAATAACCTCATTGATTTTTAATCTCTTCTATATTTCCTAATGTTTCTCTCTCCCACCTCTCAGAGAGCAATACCTTGTGAAGAAGAAAAAAGAAGAAAATCAAGTCTGGGGAAAGATATCTTTCATTGATGTATGTTTAATAAGGGTCTGAAAGCCAAAATATCTTCCCCCTGTTCTAGTTGCCTGCATTTCATTCATGCAAAAGCTCATCATTGGCACACCATCAACATTTTCTGCTTTATCTTTTCTAATCACTTTTATCCCTTCTTTGTTAAGAAATTCCTCTAGCGTCATCAGTGTAAAAGGTACCTGATCTGGTCCTCTTCTAAGTTTTAAATTATACCATCTTTAATATTCCATTTTAAAGATTACTATTTTGTCACCCACTTGTTTTAGTCATGCCTGACTCTTCATGACCCCCATTTGGGGTTTTCTTGGCAAAGATACTAGAGTGATTGGCCATTTCCTTCTCCAGTTCATTTTACAAATGAGGAAAACTGAGGCAAACAGGGTTAAGTGACTAGCCCAGGGTTACAACCTAGTGAGTAAGGCCAGATTTGAACTCAAGAAGATGAGTCTTCCCCATTCTAGCCACGGTGCTTTATCCACTGCATCACCTAGCTGCCCCAAGATTATTATAGATATTATAAAAGGTAGTGATCTCAAATCCATTTCTCCCATATTGCTTTATAGTTTTCTCAGAAATTCTTATTTAATAGGGAGTTCTTTACTAGGAGATCTATGTTTTGTGATTTAATGAAAGCTCGATTAATTAGTTCAATAATATGTGATTTTTTTCTGCTTTAAACTTTTCCACTGGTCTGCTTTTATATTTTTAAACTAGTACCAAATAGTTTTTTTTTTTAATTACTGCTTTGTAATATAGTTTGAAGTCTGGAAGTCCAATTCCCCTTTCATTTCTACTGTTTTAAATTACTTCAATTGGTGTCTAGACCTTTTGTTCATCTAGACAAATTTTGTTATTATTGTGGTTAGCTCTGTAAATTATCCTTGTGGTAGTATGATTGGTATGGTACTTAAACCTGCAAAAATTTTGGTAATATTAGAATTTTTGTAATATTGGCATGACCTAACTATGAGCACTGAATATTCTTCCAGTTATTTAAGTTATCTTTTGTTCTTACAGCCATTGAGTGTGCTTTGGTAGACTGACTCCTAGATATTTGTACATCTTGTAGTTATTCTGAATAGGACTTCCCCATCTACTACTAGCTTTTGGATTTTGTTATTGCCATATAAAAATGCTGCTAATTTTTATGGAGTTATTTTGCAACCTGCTACTATTCTCAAATTATCGATTGTCTCAGTTTCTTGACTCCCTAAGATCTTCTCAGTAAAATATCATGTTATTAGCTAATATTCATAGATTTGTTTTCTCTATGTTTATCTTTATGTTTTTAATTTCTTCTCTTATCAGTGTAACTGACATTCTTAAGATAAAGTCAAATAATAACTAGGAAAGGTTAAGTTTTTAAATATTTTGCTTAACTCCCAGATTTAGTGGGCAACTTTCTAGTGTTTCTCTATTGTGCATAATGTCAGCTTTTGGTTTTAGAGAGATACTTATTATCATATTAAGAAAAAAAAGATCCTCCTATGTCTATGCTAGAAATTTTAGAATAAAAGAATATTGTACTTTGGCAAGGGATTTTTGCATTTATTGACATAATAAAGTATTTTATATGCTTTTATTCCAATATGACTAACCAAATCGGTATTTTCCCAATGTTTGACTTCTTGCATCCCTGGTATAAATCTAACTTCATAATACTGAATGATTTTTGGATAATCTGCTATAGTATATTTCAAGTATTTTTATTTTCATTAATATAATGAACTATAATTCTCTTTCTTTGCTTTATCCTTATGGCTCAGTAATAGAAATGCTTGTTTAAGATGAGTTTACTTACTAGTTTTCCTTCTCAGTTTTCGAGAATAATGTGTACGTTATATAGACATTATTTTTTTGAAGGTTTGATGGAATTCTTCTATAAATACATGTGAGGCAGGTTTCTCTCTCTCCCCATTCTCATCCTTCATTTTGGTAGTTTCTTTGCTAGTCAAGCCAAATATAATTTATTAACCACCTACTATGGGCCAGGCACTGTGTGCAATGCTGAAGAAAAGCAAAAAAGAAAGGGAAAAAAAGACCCAGGCCTGCCTTCAAGGAACTCATAATCTAATTAGGAAGACAACATTAAAAAAAACAACAAACTACATGATATATATAGATCTTGTATCCCAAACTATGCAGTTTAATTCTATGACCTGTTTTCCCCATGATTATTCTCCTTGCTAATGGCCGAGCCATCTCATCCCTGCCATATCCTAATGTAATAATCTGGATACCAACTGTCCTTAAGAGTTCATATGTTCCTTCTCCTGGAACAAAATGTAAGATGACATTCTCTTTGAAAAGGAAACTTCCCTCTTCTGTAGGCAAATCCAAAATGACAGAGTAGAGAAAGCACTCAGCTGAGCATTCAACATTTCCCTCCAAATAACTTTAAAATAACTCCTCAAATTGAATTTTGGAGTGGTAAGGTCAACAAAAGACAACTTAGGAAGTCAGAAAGAGAGATCTGGATCATAGGGGTGGAGGCTGGCCTGGAGCCCAAGTGTATGAAAAATCAGTGGTAGGACTAGTAGGTACAACTAGCAGCAGCTTATGGAGTTCCCAACCAGAAACAGTAAGGACCCTGGGTAAGTGGTCAGAAAGAGATTAAAGAGGGCCCTCTGCTAACATTGGACACAAGACCATATTATTTTTGGCAAATTCATTACTTATACCCACTTCTGGGTCATAGTTCAAGGGTAGAGGAGAACACTTTTGGTCAAAAGAGGGAAGAAATCCTGAGGAGTAGCATAATTTTGGTCGAAAGGATCAGGGACCCTAAGGAACAGTATAATTTCCAATCCCAAGGGGCCATCCCAATCCCAAGGGACTTCATAGGTAAGGACCAGAGCGAACAGGAGAACAGTGACCACATCTCTCCCCAGATCATGCCACCTTGGAAACATCAACAACTCCAATCCCACAAAGCCAAACTTTAACCTAAAGCTTCAAATCAAGAAACGGGGTGGGAAAATGTGCAAATGACAACAAAAGGGAATCTGACCATAAAATCTACTATAGTAGAGAAAAATCAAGAAACAGACTCAGAAGACAATAAAATAAAAACAACTACAAGCAAAGACACAAAGAAAAATGTGAATTTGACCCAACAAGAGTTTCTGAAAGAATTTAAAAATTATTTTCAGGATCAAATAAGAGTGATGGGGGAAATTAATTGAAGAAATGGGAGCAAAGAAAGAAAATTATGAAAAGAAAATTAACAGCTTGGTAAAAGAGGCACAAAGAATACTGAAGAAAGTAATACCTTAAGAAACAGAATTAGCCAAATGGAAAAAGAGGTGCAAAAGCTTACTGAAGATAATAATTCCTAAAAATTAGAATTGGGCAAGTAGAAGCAAATGACTCTATGAGACATTAAGAAACAATGAAACAAAATCAAAAGGATGAAAAAAATAGAAGAAAATATAAAATATCATAGTAAAAGCAACTCACCTAGAAAATAGATTAAGGGGAGGTAATTTAAGAATTATTGGACTACCTTAAAGCCATGATCAAAGAAGAGGCTAGATATCACATTTCAAGAAATTATCAAGGAAATTTCCCCAATAGAGGGAAAAATATAAATGGAAAGAATCCACTGATCACTACTTGAAAGAGATCCCAAAATGAGAACTCCCAAGAATATTATAGCCAAATTCCTGAGCTCCCAGGACAAAGAGAAAATACTTCAAGCAGCCAGAAGGAAACCTTTCAAATACCACAGACCCACAGTTAGGATCACATAAGATTTATAAGCTTCTACATTAAAGAAGCAGAGGACTTGGAATATGATATTTCAGAAGGCAAAAGATTGGGATTAGAACCAAGAAAAACCTACCTAGCAAAACAATATAATACTGCAAGGGAAAAAAACGGATATTTAATTGAAAGGATTTTCAAATATTCCTGGTAAAAAGACCAGAGCTGAATAGGAAATTTGACTTTCAGATACAAGACCTAAGAGTAGCATAAGGTAAACACAAAAGGGAATCATAAAGGACTTGGTAAGGTTAAACTATTTGTCTTTCTATAGGAGAAGACTATACATGTAACTTCTAAGAAATTTATCATTATTAGGGTAGTTAGAAGATTATACATAAAGACACGGGAGTGATGATGTTGGGATGATGTACAAAAAAATGGATAGGTGAAAAAGAAGGATGCCTTGGGAGAAGAGTAAGGTAAAGGAGAGTAAGAATGGGGAAAATTATCTCACATTAAAGAGGTACACAAGGAAGAGATTTTACAGTGGAGGGAAAAATGGTGTATTGGTGGGAGGGCAATGCTTGAACCTCACTCCCATTTAAATTTGTTCAAAGAGGGCATATGTGTGTGTGTATGTGTGTATGTACATGCACACATACTCAATTGGTAATAGAAATATATCTTACCCAACAGGGAAGTAAGAGGAAAGTGAAAGGAGATAAAAGGGGAAAGAGTGATAGAAGGCAGGGTGGATAAAAGAAAAGAGAGGTCAGAAAAAAAACAGACTTTAGAGGAGGGACCAGATAAAATGAGAGAGAGAAGGATAAACATTTCTAATCATTAGATTGTAAACACCTTGAGAACTGGGGCTATTTTTTGCCTTTCTTTCAGTGACTGAAATTTAACACAATGCCAGGCTGTGGTACTAATTAATGCTTGTTGAATGACAGACATCATTAACAATTTTTGATCATGTGTATATTCACTTATAAACTAAATAGTTTCACAAGTTTGTTAGTAATGATACACATTATAAAACTTATACAAAAACAACTCTTTGCCGTCTGGCTTCTGAGCTCATCATTCAACCGAAACTCTTCATTCCAAAGTTTCTAATGATCTCTTCAATGACTAATCTAATGACTTTTTATCAGTCCTCATCCTTCTTGCCCAGCCCTTTGACACTTTTGACATCCCTTTTCCTTTTGATACTTTATTCTTTCTGGGTTTTTGTGACGTTTCTCCCTCCTGGTTCTCTTTCTACCTGTCCGACCATTCCTTCTCATTCTCTTTTGCTAGATTTTCATCCAGGTCATGTCTACTAATTATGAGTGTCCTACAGGGCTCTGTCCTAGACCCTCTTCCCTTCTCCCTATATACCGTTTCCTTTGGTGATCTCATTAGCTCCATGGGATTCAATTATCATCTCTATGCTGATGAATCTCAAATCTACTTATCCAGCTCTAAACTTCTGCTGATCTCCATGTCGATTGGATGTCCCATAGACATCTTAAACGCAACATGGCTGAAAATGAACTCGTTATCTTGGACTTCCCCATTACTATCCAGGGTACGATAGTCCTCCCAGTATCCTAAGCTCACATCCTCAACTCCTCACTCTCTCCCACTCCCCCCATATCCAGTCTGTTGCCAAGGCCTGTTGATTTTTACTTTGGTAACACTTCTGTCATATGCCCCCTCGTCTCCTCTGACACTGCCATGACCCTGGTTAAGGCCCTCATCACCTTGTGCTTGGACCATTGCAATGACCTGCTGGTTGGCCTCTCTGATACAACTTTCTTCCCACTATGCTCTTGTCAGTTGCCAAAGTTACCTTCCGAAAGCTCAGGCCTGACCATGTCCACTCCCTCTACTCAATAAACCTCAGTAGTCCTCTCTTATAAGTTCCAGGATTACATATAAAATCTTCTGACCTTTAAAGCTCTTAAGAACATCTCCTACTCCTACCTTTTCAATTGCCCTTCACTTATTCTTCACCAAGCATCCTCTGATCCAATGACACTGCCCTCCTTGCTGCTCCTAGACCAAGGCACTCCACCTCCCAATTCTAGGCGTTTTCATGAACTGTCTCTCATACCTGGAATATCTTCCCTCCTCATCTCTGTCTCCTGGCTTCCTGGGGTTTCTTCAAGTCCCAGCTAAAACACTACATGGTATGGGAAGCCTTTCCTGGTCTCTCTTAATTACAGCTTCAATTTATCCTGCATGTGGCTTGTTTGTAAATAGTCGTTTGTACTTTTTCTCCTTCATTACGTTGGAAATTCCTAGAGGAATGAGAGGAGGCTCTGTCTTTTGACTTTCTTTGTATCACCAGGGCTTAGCATAGTGCCTGGCACAAAGTAATTGGCTCCATAATTGACTAATTAACTGTCTTCTATCTCCCCTAATGAGCTATGTTACTATAAATTCTAAGAGTAGGCAAAGCCTCGAACTCGATCTTTTCATGTTGATGAGTTTTCAGGATTTTTTTAAGCCCAAGGTAGTACAAAAATAGACAATAAAACTATCTGAAAATGAGATTGTTAATAGTCCAGGAGTGGAGAACCTGCAGCCTCAAGGCCGCATGTGGCCCTCTAGGTCCTCAAGTGCAACCTTTGACTGAATTCAAACTTCACAGAACAAATCCCCTTAACAAAAGGACTTGTTCTGTAAAGTTTGGACTCAGTCAAAAGGCTGCACCCAAGGACCTAGAAGGCTACATGTGACTTTGAGACTGCCGGTCCTCCCCCTCATTAATACCATTTGGAATTTTTGTGATATGGCATTATCTACCCTAGGAGGTCTCAGAATATTGTTACCTCTTAACCTATTTTTTTTTTTCACAACTATGGGATACTGAGATAGAAACCCTAATGATCTACAATGAAAACCCAAAGTAATTCCACATTTGGAATCTCAAAGACAACTGAAATTCTAGTCAAAAGCTGGTGTGTGTGAAGCAATTACAGCAATTAACCAAAACCATCCCTAACAGAATTCCAAGTTGCTAAAAATGAACATAGAGAATGAGGAATAGGGCATTCCTGATTAAACAAATGAAGTTTCCTTGTCCTTCCTTGAATATTTTCAATGAACATCCTATTATTTCATCATTATTGTTATTATCATTATTATTGTTATTGCTACAATTTGGCAAAATATCTTAGTTCATTTTATTCATATATCACCGTTGTTCCCTTTGTCTGCTTTATGTGGAAGTCTCTTAATATCTCTTTACCTCATCTATAAAATGGGGTTAGTAATTGCACCTACCACCCAGGGTTATTGTGATATGAGATGATCAATTTGTAGAGTGCTTAGCACACTGACTAGCACATAGTAGGGGTTATATAAGTATTAGTTATTACTATTATTATCGCAAAGGCTCTTCCCTCCTCATTCCTATGTCCAATTTTTACAACAAGTCTGAAAGATTTGTGAGACAAGGAGCCATGTCAACAAGGCTGACAGGAGAGGCTGAAACCAAGGCCAATGTGTATAAATAAACTCAGACTTTGCCCTTTGCTGGTACCATGAGTGGTATGGATTGTATAGCTCTAGGTTGGGAGAAAGACCAACTATGTAGCAATTGTAGGTCACAAAAGATAATATTGTAAATCTGAAGGATTGTATATGTCTTGTGGAACTGGTGATAGCAGTGTGTGTGTGTGTGTGTGTGTGTGTGTGTGTGTGTGTGTGTGTGTGACTATCTACAGCCTTGGGTTTGAGTCTTTTCTGTATTTTTGTTATATACATAAATTTGTTTCTATGTTTAACACCCCTGTTCATATGTGTGCTTGCAGGGAATTTGAGGGCCCTTTGGGGGAAGTAAAATGAAATGTAGATTGATATTCTCAGGGTTTCCCTGAGTGGGTTATAAACCAGAGAGACTTTATGAAAGATATTCCCAAATGTGTCCCAAGACTCTTGTGTCTGGAAGAATGTTCCAAAACAAGGATTATATCTAAATAGTAAAAGTTTCAAGTTCCTTTGAAAGCTGGTAAAAAGATTTAGTGCATATGTGCGCATGTGCATGTGTGTGTGAGTATGTGTGTGTGTATATGTGTGGACTCCCTCATATTCCATCACCTGAGTAACCACCTGTCTCCCTTCATGTAAAGTCAGCCTGCTCCCGAAGATCAAATACTGTACTTTATTGTGGGATTAATCGAAGAAATTCCTGCACTCTGATTTACAGACAGACTCTGAGTTGTAAAGACAGAGCAAATGTTATCATTCTCATTAAGATTCAGACACGACACTGGTCTTTACACAGTATTTTGAAAGTTTATAAAGCACTTTATATAATTTGATATTACATAACAACTCTGTGAGGGAGGTATTATCACTATTTTCCAAACGAGGAAGCTAAAACATAGAGATGCAGACTAGCTTAGACAGTCTGAGGCCAGCTTTGAACCCAGGGGTCTTGTGATTTCACATCCAGAGGTTTTTTTCCTATGCATTATAAAGGCACTGCACTGACAGTTTTCCAAAGTATGTCTTCATTTTCCAATTGTACATTCTGTATTGTACTATGTAAATAGTACTTCCAATCTGGCAAGATTTTTTTTTTTACCAAAACCTATATATCCAGATAGTGATAAAGTAATACTCCCTTGTCATTTGATATATATGAGATTCAAAGCTCCACTCATTGGCCTGTACAGCTACTGGACACAATAAGGCTAATTCAATTTTCATGATTCCATTGTCAGTACCCAAGAACAAATGATCCGTTCTTCTAATAACCTTTACCAGTAGTATTCTAGCAGCAATAACCCCTAGAATTTATACAGAATTTTAATTTTTGCAAAGAACTTTACAGCTGTTATTTTCTTTGAGTCTCATAACAATGCTGTGAAGTAGATTTAAACACTCAGCTAGTGTTTGAGGTAGGATTTGAACTTATGTCTTCCTGATTGGTGTAGTGGATAGGGATTTGGGCCTGAAGTAAGGAATATGAGTCTTTCAGAGTTCAAATCTGCCTCAGACACTTATTGCCTAAATGACCCTGGGCAAGTCACTGAACCCTGTTTGCCTTAGTTTCCTTATCTATAAAATGAGTTGAAGAAATCTCTCCAATCTCTTTGCCAAGAAAAACCCAAATGAGGCCACAAAGAGTCAGATGTGACTGAAAAGACTGAACAATAACAGTAAAACTTCCTGATTTCAGTTCTACCTGCTTTGTATAAGACACTGTGATGGACACAAGAAGCTTAAAATCTAGAAATGATGCCCATCACCTTTCAATGTCACCAATGTCACACAAAAAATAATGCCAACAATTCATTTTGCATATTCTTGGCTTTCCCCAGATGTCTTCTGTTGTGTATATAGGTGATGTTTCTTGAATCCTGTATAGAAATCAGAAAAAAAGCATAACCTGGAGAAGCAGAAAGAGCCATTGATAAGAGGTGCTCTGAGTTCTAGTTCAGCGTGAACTTAGACAAGTCCCCTAATTTCTCTCATTCTCAGTTTCTTTATGTTAAAAATGACAGAAATAGACTGGATTAATGTCCAGGCCCTCTCTGGTGCCAACAAATGATTAGTCCCTAAAAATGCTGTGTTCTTACCAGAGGCCAACTCTTTCAAAAAATAACAACATAACTTGTCATTTACAATTTAAAAAGCACTTTCCAATCAACAATACTATGATGTAGTTAGGTCAAGAGTGTGTATTTTTTTTCAAAAGTGGGACTGATTTTCTGGATTTAATTCTGTACAATAAGAGGAAAAAAATAGCAGAATATTGGGAGCAAGTGACTATAGCATGTCATAGTTCATGATACACAAGAAGGGAAAAAGCTAGGAATGGGCTGATCTCCACCCTATATTTTGGAAGAGTGAATTTGAAAGCATGTAGAGAAAGGATAGGTAAGCTCTAATGACTTAAAATTCTAAAGGTAATGTTACGCGCCCCCTCCCCCGCCCCCCGCCCCTGCCACCGAAAAAAAGCCTTTTAAGAATGAAATTCTGAGAATCTCAACAGAAATTGTGAGATGAGTCAGGACAGTATAGAGACTAAAGTGGATACAAAGGGAGCTTATCGACCAGTTTAGATTGAATAAATATGCATAATCTCAAACTAATTCAAATGAAAAAAGCAAATATGTAAAATAGAACATCACTTTGAAAGAATAAAAAAAGGTTCATACAAAAAGTAAGGGGGATACATTAACTCCATGAACTTGTGATTGAATAAAACCCACAATATCTAATGTTGGTTTCTCTCAGTATCAGTCAATTTTTTTATTTGTGAGTTTAGAGCAGGGGCTCTCTATCTGGGTTACATGGACTCCCATACAAATATAAAGAATTGTAAAGAGGTAGGGGGGATAATTGGTTAAAAAAAATCTCTCTTATCCTATTGAAATTAATGTCATTATTTTGTTTCTTATGTGCATATGTATGGTATATAGAATTTATTTCCTCTCATATTGATTAGGGGGAATAGGAAAGTTTACTAAAAGTCAAAAGGTAGGAACTGAGAAAGTCCCTTGGCTTAGAGGGTAATGTATAAATGCCATGAATTTCAACTGAAGTTTCTGCAAGTCGGGTAAATTAGAGCAAACACAAAAATGCAGCATGGCTCAGTAAGAATAAATCAGGAACATTAATACCTAGGTGCTAAGGATTGTCGTTCTCATTTGTCCTTCCTTTGGAAGAGGACCAGTGACATGAGTGATGTCTTTACTTATGGTGAATTGGATTTAAAGGAGACAGAGTTGTGAAAAGTTGTTAGCCTCCCTTCTCTTCCTGAGTTATCAGAGTCTAGAGGTGAGAGAGAAATCAAGATGACTAGTGACAGCCTGGGATGCAGGGGACGATCTTGGTATCTTCATGTCTCACTGACCTCTATGCCCTCCACAGCACTTGGCGTTAGCCGCATTCATGGCAGTTGGAACAACTTGTTCTCATTCACCCATTCTGCTAGGGGAAGTCCTCACATTCTTGGGGTAGACACCCCCTGACATCACCAACAGGTCTGAAGCCTGTGAGTTACCCTCAACCTGGTTTAGCCTGCCTGCTGAGATGGTTGACAGGGGTGTGGCCACTGTGTGTGCTCCAGCTTCCTGGACCCACACATAAGGGTTGGGTGAGAGGTGGACACCAACGGAGGATAAGCAGCCCCGAAAAGGGCCTAGCGAGCCCTCTCTTAGGTGATAGTCCTCTCTGAACACCCCATACACCCTAATGCTTAGGGGTGCTTAAGATAAATGCTTAGGATAAGCTGAAGCTGTTAATGAATGTTATGGAGGGTAAAACATTTATTATGTTGCAGACAAGAAAGAGGAAGATCAAAGAAAGAATATAACGTGTTTGATTGTTAATGGATTGTTCTGGAAATGAATGACTTCTTCTCTAGAGGCTTCAAGTAGAGACTGAACGACCATTTGTTGGGATGTTCGAAGAAGGGTCTCCTGCTCAGGTCGAATTTGAATTAGATGACCTCTAAGGTCCCTCTCAGGTCTGAGTTTCTATCAGTATTTCTCTGTTGATTTAACAGAGGAAGAAATTGATCCTTCAAAGAAATGATGTGCTATGATCATTCACACTTGAACAAAAGTTTTCTGAATGCAAGACTTGGGGTCCTTTTGCTATCCCACAGATTGAGGGGAGAGGGAAGAGGAATAAACTTTTATCAAGTACCTACTATGTACCAGGTACTGTGCTAAATGCTTTGCAAAGATCATCTCATCTGATTCTCACAAAAAACCTAGAAGGTGAGTACTATTATTATTTCCATTTTACAGCTGAGAAAACTGAAGTAGGCAGAGGTTAAGGGAATTTCCCATAGTAACACAGCTAGTAAGTGTCTGAGGCCAGATTGAAGTCAGGTCTCCTGGTCCAATGCTCTCTCCACTGTCCCACCTGACTGATGCTGGTGATGGCTTTGATCTCTGTGTGCACTTTGAAGGTGCCCTAGTGTTTCTATTATTTTACAAATAATACTGTCAGTGTAAAGAACTATGCCAGAGAACAGTTGGAGTTATTTGTGCACATGTTTTGAAAAAAATCATCTTCCCTCATTACCTTTGGCAACCAAGGAAACCAAAGCTGGAAACATAGCATGAGAATACAAAGAACAAAGCCTAATTGGTCACATAGCACATTCTGTTCACCCCAAATTGGTATGTATATATGTAGTCGACGATCTGTTATTATTTTCTCTAAGTTTAGCTAAAAAAAATCCTATTGGAAAGGGCAAAGAACATATGTGTATGTGTGTGTGTATGTGTGCATGTAACTGAAGTTCTGTCAAAAAACCAAATATGCCTCTCTTGTTTCTTGATAGAAACTTGCTTAGTTTGTGCTCAGCTTTTGCACAGATGCTGCCTTTGAATTAGTAATGGACTAACTTGGTTAGGGACATTTTTCTCCTTTTTTGAAAAGTTTCCAAGACAAATCAAATCCACCATCACATTCAGAGTCGCCTGCCTTGCAATATAGCAGAAGATGTTTGGGACAAGTTGAGGGAACTGGAAATCATTTAAGATGATTAGCAAAGATCAAGAATAGAAAATCATCAAAAGGTTTGGAGTCCTGGAACATCTCTGAAAACTAGAGAGTCTGAGATGTTTAAGCCAAAGCAAACTCTTTTGATTGCTTGTGTCCTGAAGGAAATGAGTTGAAAGTTTGCACAGAGGGGGTCTTTGGAAAAGTGTTTGTAACTTCTTCATTTTGGTCAGGTCCAAACTATTGTTCCTTACTATTTCTTTAGAAGTCACAAAATTGCTCTCCTGAACAGATTATAGAAATTTTCTCATTTTCTACAAACATTCATTCAAGCATCATCTTCCCTTGCCCTACCTCCATCTCTTTCATTGAACATACACACACAACCCATTGCCATGTTGCCTTCAAGAAAAGTTAACAGATACCAATTTGGGTGCATTGTGGAAGTCAGAATAAAATGTTTACTTGTAATATTTTGCCTTCTCTTTTGAATAACCCCTACTAGTTGGTCCATGTTGATGTCTTATTAACTTTCGCTTCCTGGTTTCTCTCTCTCTCTCTCTCTCTCTCTCTCTCTCTCTCTCT
>NW_027187308.1:8387775-8411939 GCF_028583685.1 Petaurus breviceps papuanus
TCTCTCTCTCTCTCTCTCTCTCTCTCTCTCTCTCTCTCTGTCTGTCTCTGGTGAAAAGATCAGACTGTATAGGGAAAAAAATTAAGATCCTATTCCTTTATATATTTAAATTTAGAATGTGCCAACAGTGGGGGTGGTTTCTAATATGCCAGGTCAAAGGTAAATGTGAATTTTAGTTTCCTTTTTAAAGGAACTGATGAAAATCCATTGTGAAAAGGTTATGAGAAACTGCTTATCTTATAATTGCAGCCAAGATTTGAGCCATTATATAAGATGTGAAACATTTGGCAACAAAAAGATTGTTGTCATTGAAAAGGAAGCCCAACACATTATTCTTGGGCTGAGAAAATTAATTCAGTTGTCACTGTTACTCAGAGAGACATACAGGAAGGTTACAAAAATTAAAATTAGCATGTTTAACTTTGGAGTTCAATTTTATTGACCTTCATGATAGGAGGTACTAAAAATATAAAAATCTATTTGAAGGTAATTAATTTAACTCAATATTTAACTACACTCTACCAATCTAATTCTTCATTTTGCTAGCTCCTGTTACTAACAGAGAGGACAATCTTGCCACATTGATAATGATGAAGAAAAAAGCATCCTCATTGAAAAGATATCTGCATCCTTTTGTATGATTTGGTTAGCAAGGTGTGGCCCACGATTTAAGATTATTACCAGGTGGCAAGTCACTTTGGTCACAGTCCATGTCTTTTGGAAACAGGAGTAAGGGAAAAGCTGCTGGGGTCATCATTGCTCTGTTTGTCAAAGGATGGGTGAAGAGGAAAAGGAGCATTGCAGGGTCCCACAGATAAGCACTTTGAGGGTTTTTAAAAATTTTAATTTTTGAAGCTATAGAAAAGGTCAGCCTGCTTACTAGGGCAAGTTATCCACCCTTCCCAAATGGTGGCTATAACCTTTCCATTCTTCAATGGATCTCAAAGTGCTGGTGCTGGCTGACTTCTTTGTTTATCCCTTGACAACACCTTGCTGGTGCTTTCTTTCCCTATTTTGGGTAAGGGTGGAATGAGTTCACACTCTAAATCACTTCAGATAGGTTCCTTATAAACAAGATACATTTGAAGGATATAAATTTCTTTTTTTTCTTTTCAGTTTTTCTCACCTTTTGATGAGTTCTTTTGTTTTCATATTGTTCTAGTTTTCTGTTTATCTCTTCCTGTCTTCCCTTTAGTTGATTATTTCTGCTTCCCAGCATACTTTGGAGACATCTCCTTCTGTAGTCACTTGGTATGTTCATAGCAATTGCACATTAGGATTTATGTAATTAATGAAATCTGTTATGAGGGTGACAAAAAAAAGTGATTGAGTGAATTCCTTTCCTAGTCTCAGTCAAAGGTAGAGTAATATAGTAGAAAGAGCTTTTCAGTCAGAGGACCTGGGTACAAATTGGACTTTGTCTTTTGTGCTTGGGTGACCCTAGGCAAATCATTTAATGTCATTTGGCCTCAGTTTTCTCATGTATAAGGCTAAAGGATTAGATTAGTTGAAGTCAAAAGCCCCTTCCAGCTCTTACAATCCTAAAATAGGGCCTGGAAGGTAAAGCTGCTGTATTTTGTTGTTTTCCTGTGCCATCACAAATGAATTTGAGATTTTCTCTCATAATGATCCACACCAATTACTAGCCCCCTCAGGATAGGTAAATAATTTCCCCTTACCAGAATCAGTATCTGTTTTAAATTAAGGTGATAGGACTAAGAACTGGAAAATCTGAAAACAGAAATTATTTCATTCCATCTTCAAGGCAGCTTAAATGCCTTTCCTGATCCCCCTGCTTCTAGTCCTATGCCCCTGAGATTCTGTTCTGTCTATTCTGTATATATTTTGTATTTACATACTTTTTTACATGTTGGCACATTAGTTCCTTAGATTTTCAGTGCTCAATATCATTTCTGGCATACAGGGAGTGCTTAATAAATGCTTCTTGAGTGAGTAATTTTGCAGATGAAAACTTTTACTGAAACAACTGAAACTTTTAAAGGGAAAGTAATTTCCCCAAGGTGATACAGATAGTATGGAACAGAACTCAAACCCATTTCTTCTGACTCTAGAACCAGAACTCTTTACCAATTAATCAATCAGCAAACAATTTACTAAATGCCTTCTATGTTCCAGGCACCTTGGTAAGTGCTTTAGATACAAGACAACAATGAAAATGTCACTGCCCTCAAGGGCAATTCTACTATGCCTTTTTCTTGGTTTTTTTTTTTTTGTCTTTCTTATTTGTCATTGTTTTCACTTTCTTATTTTCCCCTTCCTCTAAACTGCCTGTTTTTTCTGGACCCTACAAAACCATTTCAGTGATTTGTTTGGGGGCCATTTGTATTCCCCCCCCCAACCTCCTCATTCAGTTAAGGGAGTTGTCAGTTGACTCAATAAGACCTAAAGGCAGGACTGTGCCAGTAAACTGTTCCCAACTGATTTTCTGGGGGGGAAATGTATGCAGGACACATTTAAATTTTAATCTACATTATTGACATTCCTGTCCCAGGAATGAGGACATTGGGATGTCCATCACTTCCTTAAGTCAACAAAATAATAAATCAGGTCTTGTTTTGTAGGTTCTCCCCAGCTGATGCTAGCTGGCTCCAGCACACCCTTGCATATATGGCTCTTGGCAGAGATAAGGGAAACTTCCCACTCTGTAAATAAAGGAGTTCCCTACATGCCCAGATCTCTTTGGAGTGGGTAGGAGCTCCTCCTGGATGGAGGAGATGGAGATTTTCCAGAGGGGGGGTCTTTGCTGATGTACACTCAAATTTCCATATATCAGAAGATGGTTATACAGATAATGCCACATCTTTTGGTCTCAATGGGTTTGTCAGACTGTATGAGAGCAGAAGAAAACACTAGAGTAACATCCAGGAGACTTGGGTTTAACTCTTGACTTTTTAACCCTCCTGACACTCAGGTTCCTCCTCTTAGAAGAAGGGAAAACAATACTTTCACTATCTATTCCAAAGGATTGTTGTAAAGAAAGCATTTTGTAAAATTCCAGGTGAGGAATCATACTGTAAACCAAGGGCTCTTAAACCCTTTTTGTGTGTCATTAACCCATTTAGGCAGTCTTGGTTGAAGCATTGACCCCCTTCTCATAATAATGATTTTCAATGTATAAAAGAAAATGCAAAGGATTGCAAAGAACACCAATTCAGTTATTGAAGTATTTAAAAAACATTGTTCAAGATGTTAAGAACTACTGTTATAGACAGACCCTTGAAGACCCTCCTTGACTATGGTATCACTTCAAATTGGCCAAAGGGACAGGGGTCATAGGAGGGTAGACTGAATTTTTGAAAATGCCAAAGACTGGCAAATATTCTACTTTACTACATTTCTGTAGCCGTAATATTGGTTTCTGGGGCAGGCTGCAACCAGGACCTTTCCTTAGGAAGCTACCCTTCCCCCACCACAAAACATCTCCCCCTTGTTGCTTTAAGAATTAATAGACCACAAATGGCATTTAGAGATTTAACCCCTGCCCCCAAGCTGTTGCTCATCTCTGTTTTCAACCTCACACATTCTCTTTCCATTTCTTTTTCATTTCCTAGGAACCAAGAATTTGGGGTAGGGCAGGGAGTTTGGATTCTGGAGTCATCCCAGAAGATGGTGTCACTTATTGGTCCTCTGGGTATCTATGCCATGCTTCTCCTTTCATTTCTCAGAGAACTTTTTGTTTAATTTTTCCAGGCCATTTATTGCATTCTGTTATTATTTGTGAATGGCATCATGGTACAGTGGATAGCGGCAAGGCCCGGGTTCAAGTCCTGCCTCTGACTTGCACGAGTTGTGTGACCCTGGGCAGGTTACTGAGCCTCTCTGTGCTTCAGGAAGCTCTCTAGGACTATAAGTTGCTGATTAGGAGTTTCCTTCTGGAAGTTCCCTATAGCCATGAAATCACAATACCAGATTACTTCCTTCCTTCCCCCTCCCCCAAAGAAAAAATATTCATCTGAGTATATGACTAACTTCTCTTGCTGTACTAGGAGGGCAAGGACTGTGATTTACTGAGCCTGGTATCTCCTTAAGCACCTAGCACTGGGCTAAATGCAGACTGGAAGCTGAAAAATGTGTCTATTTGAATAAAATAGCATATTTAATCATCGTCATAGTTCTCAGTCATTGCTTACCTATTTTGGCACAAAAACAAAATTGAAGAGAGTTGTTGATTTAGTTCTTTTTGTGACTGGGAGGTGGGTGTAAGGGAAGTTGAAATCATTTCTTTGACAAATGAGTCCTTAGAAAATGGGATATAAACTTGATATACATAAACTGTTATATACACTTGAAAGTCACTACTTGGAGATTTCTTTCTTTTTTTTTCTTTCTCCTTCCTTCCTCCTCCTCCTCCTCCTGTCTCTCCCCTCCCTTTGTTTTCTATTTCTTTCTTCATTCTTTTAATTCCTCTGTCTTCCTTTTTCCCTTTCTATCTCTCCTTCCTTCATTCCTTTGTTTCTTCCTTCCTCCCTCCCTCTTTCCCTCTGCTTTCCTTCCTGCAAATTTCATTTGTTACTTTAATTATCATACATAGCACTGATTTTCATATTTCAAACTGTATTAGGCTAACTGATCTATAAGGTCCTTTCCAATATTAAAGATGTTCTGTTCTACTCTGGCCAGTTCTGTTATATCATGATTTTATGTCCATATGAAACTAACTTCCTTTTTGGAAGTGACATTTTTCACTGGGAATGACCATATCACTACTTCAGTTACTGTTATATGCATTTGTGATATAAACAAATTAATTGGTTATCTCCTTTCCTAAAATCTTTTGATTCTTAGGTAGCATATCAATTATTGCTGGCTAACCAGAGTTAAAAGTATTGGTAAAATAAGATGTTTGATGCTACATTAGTCAAGTTTCTGAAAACTTCTTGAAAATGTTAGGCTGAAGTTCTGAAATAGTGTTGTTAGTGTGAAGAGTTTGCCTTGTTATTAATAATCATTAATTGAAATAGTGTCATTGGAGATAAGAGAAACCATAAAAATAATTTGTAATGGTTTCCTACCCTCAATATATTTCACATCTCTAATCTTCTTATTATATTTCCTGACTATTTGTGGAAAATTTAGTTACAAGTCTGTGGCATATAAGGCAAAACTTTTACTTTCAGAAATCACCAAGGTGAATGTAGTATGCCACTATGAGAAATATTCATGGAGGTTCATCAGAGCTGTAACTAGGGTTGGGGCTTTTGGAGTTTTGTCCCAAGGCACCAAGTTTAGAGGGCATGGGATTTGGAAAGAGTCACATTTATTTTTTTTTAATTTTTATTATTTTTATTTTTATTATTTTTTAAAGCAATTGGGGTTAAGTAACTTGCTCAAGGTTATATGGCCAGGTGTTTCTGGGTGGATGCTAAGTGTTTGAGCCCGGATTCGATCCCCTGGTCATCCCGACACTGGGGCCAGTGCTCTTACTCGCTGTGCTACCTGGCCGCCCCAAAGAATTGTCTTTTTTGTTTTTAAGCAATTGGGGTTAAGTAACTTGCTCAAGGTTACAGGGCCAGTTATTTCTGGGTGTGGTGCTAAGTATCAAAGCCCGGATTCGATCCCAGGTCATCCCGACTCTGGGGCCAGTGCTCTTACTCACTGAGCCACCTGGCTGCCCCAAGAGTCACATTTAGACAATGCTGGTCAAACTTACAATCCTTCAGCAGCATACAATCAACACAGTTTCGCACCTAGGTAGTAAGAGGGGTGAGCTCCTCCTCTTCTCCATCCTCACTCTTGTGTGAAGACCTCTTGTAGAACAGGCTCACTTTGGTATCCTAGGGCCTCATTCCATCCTGATTGGTCAGTGTACCATCACCTACACTTGCCCTCAACTGAGAGTGCACTTGATGCTATTTACCCCAGGAGCATACATTCCTATATATGGCTCTAAGGCTTACATGGTGAGATTGAACATCTGTACCATTATACAGGGCTGCTCTAATATTTCTACATATCTCAGCATCATGAAAGTTAGGTATAGTTCTGCCCTCTTTTTCCCTCTTCTGCCTGCTAGAGTTTTTTTTTTTTTGGGGTGCTCTGGGCATGGCTAAGTGCTAAAAGTCTGGATTGATGTTTAGATTATCAACATCTTTGATCCTTTCCTCTACAATTCACCTAAAGAAAATCACTGGGTACAGGTACAAACCCTTTCTAGCTGTACCTCTTTTATATTGTATTTGTAAAGGTGACTTTTTTTTTGCTTTTTGGAGGGGGGAAGGCAAGGCAACTAGGGTTAAGTGTCTTGTCCAAGGTCACACGGCTAGTAACTGTTATGTGTCTGAGGCTGGATTTGAACTCAGGTCCTCCTGACTCCAGGGCTGGTGCTTTATACACTGCACCACCTAGCCACCCCAAAGTTGACATTTTCAAGCTGGTCATTGGACTTCACATATATCTCTACTAAATTACATTGGAGATGTATCATGGTATTGAGGAAAAAACACTGGATTTGGAATCAAATGTCCTATGTCCAAATCCCGGTTCTGCTGCTTCCCTTCCCTTCTGGGTTTCATATTTGCTATATATTTAAAAGGGGGTTGGAGTAGATGACCCCTGTCATCTAATTTATGTAGCAGAACAATGAAAATTATCCTTATATAGATTTAGATGTGTGTGTGTGAAATATCTACAACCATTAGTGAAGTTTATTTACTATAACAGAGAAAAGCATCTTGGCACTATAGTTAATAAGTGTATACAGCTTATTTGCCTATATTTACCCACTGCATGCATCTGTCCATAGAGCTAAATTTTCATGAGTGTATTTTTACTGCATTATACATTTTTTTAAGCAATTGGGGTTAAGTAACTTGCTCAAGGTTACATGGCCAGTTATTTCTGGGTGTGGTGTTGAGTATCTGAGCCCGGATTTGATCCAGGTCATCCCGACACTGGAGCTGGTGCTCTTACTTGCTGAGCCACCTGGCCACCCCTAAGCAATTGGGGTTAAGTAACTTGCTCAAGGTTACATGGCCAGGTGTTTCTGGGTGGGTGCTAAGTGTCTGAGCCCGGGATTTGATCTCCAGGTCTTCTCAACACTGGAGGCGGTGCTCTTACTCACTGTGCTACCTGGCCGTCCCTGCATTATACATTCTTAACCTCTCTTTTTAGGTTGTATGATATTTTTATATTTAATGTGACACCTAACACCAATCTTGTAATTCTGTGATCAGTAAAGTTCCTGTAAGATATGTTCCTTTTAAAATTTAATACATCAAGGATAGGGATGAACTATATCCCAAGTTAAAAAGAAAGTTTTGGCTCTATATCTTTACCTCTTAATAGATTTATCTCATCCGTCCAGCCTGCTGAGATCTGGAATATAGAAGATTAGAAGGAATCATCAAAAATGACAGAGAACAGATAATGCTAAAAGGTGAGTTCTGTCTCTAGGACAGAGGGCATTTATTCTCCACTTGTCTTTCTAGGTATGGCTGGCTTGGGCTCATAAGATAGAAACTTGGTTATAGATAGAAACTCTAGTCTACTATAGGTGGTCCTTGGCCCTGCTTATTCAGGGACAGAAGTGCTCAGATCACTTGCTGGTCCTGATCTAGACAATCCTGTTTTATCTTAGAGGTAAGGAAAATACCTAATCCTAATTCATTTTGAGTTTCTTACCTCTAGTTCTGGTTTACATATACATTAGAGCTGTCATTGATGACATAGTTGTATGCCAAAAGGAGACTAAACCGAGAAAGAGAATGTTAAGATCTACAGGATCCCAAGGGAAGGGAGAGAATGACCACTCCCTTGGCTAGTCCAGAGAGTCATAGAAAACAAGGGTGACATGGGGAGGAGGGTAAGTGACAAATATTTAAGGAATCATAAAATCTCCTACTTGGAAGGGACATCAGAGGTCATTCTGTGTCAGAACAAGAAGTCCCAATATCTCTGAGAAGTAACTGTGTAACTTCCCCTTAAAGTCATACTACTTCTTGAAGCAGCTCCACTTCCATTTTTCTTGGAAAAACTTTTCTTATATCATTTTAGAACATGTTATCTTTTGTATTCTTTCTGCACATTCTTTGAAATTCATGTAGGAGTTATGTCAAACTATACTTAGCCTTTCACTTATTTATCATAAACTCTAACATAAATTGAGTATCCATTTCCTACTAAGAATCCTATCAGTTTTACTCTGTCAACTAATTTCTTTAGTTTCTCTCATTGGCCAGACACAGAAAAGTGGTTTCCCTCATTTCTTCCTCCATTATGTGAAGATTGATATCAGCATTAAGGCAAGTTAAGAATGTATCAGCTACTCTGTTTTTATTATATAGAGTTTCCTTTAGATGTCTACTTTCAAGTCCTTCAACACTACTTCATTATACCTACTTGTAAATTATTTCTTGATTCTATAATCTAATTCTTCCTTCTGTGGTTAGGTTCTCTGTAGTATACTCCCACCACAATACTGGTACTGTTTAACCCTTCTTTTATAACCAACTAAATGCTCTCAAGTACACTTCTTCACTTTGGTTCAAGAATTTCATCATACAATTTTATCTTCATAATATATAATGTTATTTTACTGATTTTTTTAAAATCTCATTTTGCTGGTCCCCTACCTAACTTATTTTTAAATGAGGCACAGTCCTCTGTAACTATAATCTAATAATCAGCCACATTCTACCAAGTCCCAGAGATTCCTATAAAGTCAGAATTGCCTATATACTTTGTACCTATGTGTACAGATATCTGGGATCAGAGGTTTTAGTATTTAGTATCTCAGGATAGTCTATTCTGAAATTATTTTGTTCTCTCTACTGATAATCTTATGTAGTACCCATTATTCTTTTCTATCTGACTTGGTGAATGCACATGGATAGTGTTTTCTCTCCCCCTCCATTTTCAGTGGTAAACCATTTGATCATATTTTCAAGTTTAGGGGTGGGGTGGGGTCGGACAAACATATTTTATTGGATCTCATTTGATGTGCCCCATTGCTGGCCAAGAGTCTCTCGTTTCAATTTCTTAAGCCATGATCCAGAAACTAAAATGCTACTCTCAGACACCATCTTTTTCATCAACTGTTCATGCTTTAATTTCTCTGTGTTTCTTCCTTTAATCAATTACAGTAATGAAAACTCTACTCGTTTCTCAGTGTCTTGAGCAAAACTACACAATCCCTAGCAATTATAGTAAACATTTCTTTAGCCTTGATATAGCATGTTAAGGTTTGCCAAGTTTTTTACACAGATTCACTTATTTAATACCCACAATTACTCTCTGAGGTAGGTGCTGTTGTCACCCCACATTTTACAGAGGAAACTGAGGCTTAGAGAGGTTAAGTGACTTGCTTATGGTCACATAGCTAGTATGTATCTGAGGCACAAAGCAAACTTAAATTTTGTTGATTCTAATTCCTATGTTTGGTCCAGTATATCTTCTGAGTTCCTTCTAGAAGCATAATCCATCAATATGTCTGGCGATGTGAATCACCAGTAATAATTATCAGATTTAATAGGTCTCCAGAGGCTATATCTATCTATCTATCTATCTATCTATCTATCTATCTATCTATCTATCTATCTATCTATCTGTCTGTCTGTCTGTCTGTCTGTCTGTCTGTCTGTCTGTCTGTCTGTCTGTCTGTCTGTCTATCTATCTATCTATATCCTTAAGAGGGAGGATACCTTCCATTTGTTCACATTGGGTTGACACAAGGTCATTTTGAGTGCTCATAATCAAAGAGTTGTCCCCTTCCACTACCACTCAATTTCTTCTTCCTGTGCACCCTCTAGATGGGTTCTTTACTAGTGGCACCTGTGAGATGTTAGTGTAATTCTTTGTGTATGAGAAACTTTCTTTCCTCAGAGAGTCTGACTTCACCCTCTGTGGGAGAGTAGCCCATCAAGGAGGCTATCGAATCAGAGGTGGCAGGGACCTTAGAGCACATCTAGACTAACCCCCTTATCTTGTAGTTGTGGAAACTAAAGCCCAGAGAGATTAAGTAACATGTTCAAGATGACATTGAGAATAAGGATCAAAGGAGGTACTAGAATCAAGGTCTTCTGAACTTCAAAGCCAGTGTTCTATATCAACATACCACCTCATCTTCCTATTAGACTATGAACTTAGTACTTCCAGGGCACTGGTCCTAGCACACAGTAGGCATTTAATAAATATTTATGGATTAATTGATAAAATCTCCATTAGACTGTGAGCTCCTTGAGATTAGGGAGTCTTTTGCCTTTATATTCCCAACAGTTAAAACAGTGGCTGGCATATAGTAGGGACTTAGTGAATGTTTATCCATTGACTAAAAATTACAGAGCTCCAATATTCACCTTCAAATGCACGTAAAATACTGTCCTAAAACAAATCCTGGAATAGCAAAACCACCAAAAAGACTTCATGAAAGTTAGAATTGGACAAGTGGAAGCTAATGTATCTATGAGACCTCAAACATCAATCAAACAAATTTTTAAACAATGAAAAAATAAAAGAAAATGTAAAATATTGCAATGGAAATACAACTGACTTGTAAATAGATCCAAGAGAGACAATGGCAGAATCACCGGGCACCTGAAAAGTAATAAACAAAAGGAGGACCAAGGCAGAATCCTTCAAGAAATCATCAAGGAAAACTGCCCTGATACCCTAAAACCAGAAGGGAAATGGGCATTGAAATAATCCTTTCAAAATTCATTGAAATAATCACCTCAGGAAAGACATGCCAAAATAAAATCTCCAAGGAACATTATAGCTAAATTACAGGACTATAAGGTCAAGGAAAAAACACTGCAAGTGGCCAGAAAGAAACAATTCAAATATCAGGGAGTCACAATTAGTGTTACACAGGACTTAGCAACTGCAACATTAAAGGATTGGAGGTCATGGAACATGGTATTCCAAAAGGCAAGGGAGCTAGGACTACAACAAAAATCACCTTTCCAGTGAAATTAAGCATGACACTTCAAAGGAAAAGGTTATTTAATGAAATTGAAGGATTTTAAGCTTTCATAAGAAAACAAAAATTGAACAAAAAATTTGCTCTCCAATATCAAGGCCCAACAGAAACCTACAAAGGGGAAAAGTGAAAAAGAAAATGTAAAGGATTCAATAGAGCTGAATAGTTTATGTCCCCACATGGAAGATGACACTTGTAATTCTTAAAAATTGTACCACTATTAGTACAGCTAGAAGGAATATACATAGACAGAGGATGAGTATAAGGTGAATTTGAGGGAATGACATAAAAATAATTAAGAGATGAGAAAGAGGAGTACACTGGGTACAGAAGGAGGGGAGAGGTAGAATGGGGTACGTTTTTTTGTGTGGAGAGGCATGAATGACCTATTACAGTGAAGGGGCAAACAGGAAGGTGGGTGATGGGCATCACTTGAACCTTACTTTCATAAGTATTGGCTCCAAGAGGGAATAACATACACAATCATTTGAATATAGAAAACTATCTTACCCAACAGGTAAATAGGAGGGGAGGAGAGTAAATAAAAGTTGGGGGACTGAAAGAAGAGAGGGTAGACTGGGGGAGGCAGTAGATAGAAGCAAAACACTGTCAAGGAGGGAAAGGGTGAAAGGAGAGAGAGGACAAACAGGATGAAGAATAGGATGGAGGGAAATACATGGTAATTACAACTGCCAATGTGAATGGGATGAACTCTCCAATAAAATGGATATGGATAGCAGAGTGGATCAAAACCCAGAATCCTACAATATGTTGTTTGCAAGAAACATACTTAAAGCAGAGAGAGACACACAGGAGATGAAGCAGAATCCATTATGCTTCAGCTGGCTAAAAGCAGGGGTAGCCATCCTGATCTCAGACAAAGCAAAAGCACAAGTAGACCTAATTAAAAGTGGTAAGTAAAGAAACTATATCTTGATAAAAGGTACCATAGACAATGAAGTAATATCAGTACCAAGCATATATGCACCAAGTGGTATAGCATCTAAATTTTTAAAAAATATATTTATTTATTTTTACTTTTACAACGTTCAGTTCCACAAGCTTTTGAGTTTTAAATTTTCTCCTCCTTCCTCCCCTCCTGGCTCCCCAAGACAGCATGCAATATGATATAGGCTCTACATATACATTCATATTAAGCATATTTTTCACATTAGTCATGTTGTAAAGAAAGATTATAACCAATGGAATGAACCATGAGAAGAAGAAACAAAACAAAGCAAAAAAAAGAGAAAAAGCAAGTAATATGCTTCAATATGCATTTCAGACTCTGTAATTCTTTCTCTGTGGATAGTATTTTCCATCATGAGCCTTTCGGAATTGTCTTAGAATCTTGCATTACTGAGAAGAGCCAAGTCTATCAAAGTAAGTCATCACAAAATGTGACTGTAACTGAGTACAATGTTCTACTGGTTCTGCTCCCCCCTCTCAGCATCAGTTCACCTAAGTCTTTCCCGGTTTTTCTGAAATCCACCTAGCATCCATGTTCTTAAAGGAGAAGTTAAGTGAGTTATAAGTTCATGACAAAACAAGAGATAGAGAGCATTACAAAATGCAAAATAGATAATTTTGATTATATTTAATTTAAAGGTTTCCGCACAAACAAATCTGATGCAATCAAGATTAGAAGGAAAGCAGAAATCTGAGAAACAATCTTTATAGCAAGTATCTCTGAGAAAGGCCTAATTTCTCAAATATATAGAGAACTGAGTCAAATTTATAAGAATACAAGCCATTCCCCAATTGATAAGTGGTCAAAGGATACGAAAAGGCAGTTTTCAGATGAAGAAATCAAAGCATGTGAAGAAATGCTTGAAATCACTTTTGATTAGAGAAATGCAAATTAAAACAACTTTGGGATATCACCTCACACCTGTCAGACTAGCTTATATGACAGAAAGGAAAATGAAAAATATTAGAGAGGATGTGAGAAAATTGGGCCAGTAACGCACTGTTTGTTGGTGGAGGTGTGAATTGATTTGACTGGTCTGGAGAGCTATTTGTAACTATGTCCAAAAGGCAACCAAACTCTGCATACCCTTTGATCCAGAAATACCACTACAGAAATAATCAGATGATTACAGAAATAATAAAAAAGGGAAAATGACCTACATGTGCAAAAAGGTTTACAGCAGCTCTTTTCATAGAGGCAACATATTGGAAACTGAGAGGATTCCCATCAACTAGGGAATGTTTGAACAAGCTGTGGTATATGAAAGTAATGGAATACTATTATGCAATAAGAAAGAATGGACAGGCTTTTGGAAAAACCTGGAAAGACTTGTACAAACTGATGCAAAGTGAAATGAGCAGAACCAAGAAAACATTGTACATAGTGTCAGCAACATTGTATGATGTTCAACTATGAATGACTCAGCTCTTCTCAGCAACACAATGATTGAAGATAAGTAAGTACAAAGCGCTCAGGAAGGAAATGGTATCCACATCCAGATAAATAACTAATAGACTCTGAATGCAGATTGAAGCATACTTTTTCCCACTTCATTCTCTTTTGTGTTTTTTTCCCATTTTGATCTGTTTCTTTTTTTACAACTTTGACTAATACGGAAATGTGTTTTACATGATAGCACATGTATAACCTATATAAAATTGCCTACCATTTTAGGAAGAAGGGAGGGAGAAAATTTGGAACTCAAAATCTTATAAAAATAAATTCTAAAAATGTTATTGAAATGTAATTAGGAAAAAATAAAGTACAATTAAAAAAATAAAGAAATTTACAGAGTTCTAATGTTTCAAAGCCCCCCCCACCCTTTCCTTCTTTCTATGTCAAACACTCCAACCTCCTGAGACAGATAAAAAAATTAAAAATAAAAATAATAGCAATTATATAGTAATTTATTGTTTGAAAAATGCTTTATGTATACTATCTCATTTGATTCTCATAAGCAACCCCATAAGGTAAATGTTGTTATTATTATTATTCCCATTTTATAGATGAGGAAACTTAGGCAGACAGAGGCTAAATGACTGAGCTGGGGTCACATAGCTAGGAAGCATCCAAGGCTAGATATGAATTCAGTTCTTCTTTACCCTAGTTCCAATTCTCTCTATCCATTATGCCAGTCATTTGTCTTAATTCCACTATGCCTTTCTTTCTTTGGTTTTCCTTTGAGATATTTTCCCCAAAGTATCTTTCAAAGCAACATTCCGTTTTCATTCTGTATCATAACCTAGAGAGCAGGACAGGATTCCTCAAGTCTTTCAGCATTTTATGCTGAAAAGTAGGTATTTTCTGGCACTTGCAGGGCCCCAGAGTAGAATGACTCTTAGCAGGTCACTGGAAAATTCCCTTCGTCCTCTCTGTCTTCATACCAAGAATACGAACTGAGAAATCCTTTATGAGTCCTTATGGCTAACTCTCCTGGCTAGCTTTTCATCACACCTGTTCCCTATATTAGGTATTTTATCTAGAGCACATTTCTTGCATTTTCCTCCCCTGAGGCTCTCTCACCTTTCTCTTGCTTCCTTGCTCAGCTGCATGTGACTGAAAAGAACGGATTCCTGCCAAAGCCCAAAGGCAAACTGAAGCTGCCCTCACCTGTTTTCTACAAATGATCATTGTAGAAACTCAGTATTGAGGTGTCTTTTGCCTTTCGTTCCTATCTCACATTGCTAATCAGACTTCAGATGCCATCTGCACATCTCCTGTCTGTTTTCTGTTGCTGCATCTTCTGACTCCACATCTGGCTCACTTCTCCCCTTATAAACTTCCGTAGGTCATAAGGTAATTGGGATATTTTTATTTTTTCCTCCCAGAGGATTGGGTGTATCATTGCCAGCATCATAACTAGGAATTCTTTCACTTGGGATGGGATGGAAAGGAATGGAAGAGAAGGAAGGATTTATTGAGCACCTACTACGTGGCAGAAACTTGCTAAGTGCTTTATAAATATTCTTTAATTTAATATTCACAACAATCCTGAGAGATGGCCACTATTATTATCCCAATTTTATAGTTAAGGAAACTGAACCAGACATGGAGTAAAAGTATTTGAGTAGGGAGTAGCAACATTGAGCAGTCTGATCGCAGGTGCATTCATGATGGGAGAGGCAGTTGTTTGTTCCCCAGAGTCTCCAACCTGTGTCTCTGGAGAGATAAATGGGGGAGAGGAAGGTGCACTGTAGGAGAGAGATTCTGTGGTGACAGGACCCTGGGGTTGGTGACCCAGGGTTGGCCACTAGAGAAAAACGGTTCATAAAAGTCTTCAAACCATTAAATTCAAATTACTTCAAACCAGTAAATGAATCTCCTTGGAGGACCCTGTTTGGGGTTCTTAACTATAGTTCTGGAAGAACAAACTCCCAAGTTGCTGGTGCTGTGGATGGAGTAAAACCCCAGTTACTTCAGCCTCATTATGACTCTCCTCTCTTAAATTTTCATATACTTCCTGGGTTTCCTGAAAGTTTTATTTGAAGCTATAGATTTTTTTGTTAAGAATTACAGACATAGTTATGGTATTTAAACAGTATTTTAATTTCTCCTATGCTGGCAACAATATAAAAATCAATACATGTTTCTTCCTTAATCTTTTCAAATCAAAACATTCCTTCGGGACTCATTAGAATAGCAGGTGCTTTCTAAATTCTCATTTGAAGTCTCCTATGGCCGGCAACATTTTTTTTGAGCTCCCTGTATGTATATATCCTTGACTTCCACTGCCACACCTGGGAATGCTGTGGACAACGCGAATAGATCTCGGGTGACACCAAGTAACATGTTTGGGAAGCACTGTTTCAAAACATCATGGCTAAGATTAGACTGGAGATTTGGCCAGGGATGCATTCATTTTTCTAGACAGTTTGTGAATTGTTATAGTGATAACTTATTCAATAGATTCCTAGTGACCTGAAAGAATTAGTGCACTTTGAACTTTGAACACTTGTACATCTACTAGCATGTTCTGAGAAATTATTAGTTATTATTGTGGAGCATAAATAAGATGGTAGAACCTGTATTTTACAGAATGGGTCACGACTCAGTTCACTTGGTAAAGAATGGAAATTGATCATTTACCCCAAGAATTTTGTTGAAAAAAAAATTCTCCACTTGAATGATAATAAGAGTGAAACCAGGCCAGTGTTTCTCCTTTTCCTTATTATTACTGAATTAGGATTTGCAAGAAGTTATGTAAAATATTCCTA
Organism: Petaurus breviceps papuanus; assembly: GCF_028583685.1. NCBI lineage: Eukaryota > Metazoa > Chordata > Mammalia > Diprotodontia > Petauridae > Petaurus > Petaurus breviceps. Next base: position 8,403,896 of record NW_027187308.1, read on the forward strand.
AACATTACTTTCAATCATTCTTACTAGTCACTTTTATTTAGTAAAACTGTCAATTTCTTTAAAGGGTATTATATAAAAATGGGATTCAGTATGATAAGAATAATGAAAAAATTTTCCCAAGGATCTCAGTTTTTCAGGGGCTTTTTCCTTTATTCACAACAGATTCTACAGGACTTTGAGAGAGTACAGATACCATCTCAACTTTCTGTCTATCAGAGTTATGAGGTGGTGAAAGATTTGCTGATGATAGTAAGCAGGCAAAAAGAGAGGCTCATTCCATAATTACAGTTTCTTAATTTCTAGTCTGATCCATTATCAACTCAGACAATTGCTATCCAAAAACACAACAAAGCTAAGAAACAAAATGCACAAAAATCTATCAAGCAACAATCATTTACCGAGAATCTATTATGTGTTAGCTAGCATCTAGGTAGTACAGTGGATAGAACTCTGGGCCTAGAGTCAGGAAGACCTCATCTGAGTTCAAATCTTATTTCATACACTTACCAGCTGTGTGATCTTGGGCAAGTCATTTACCCTGTTTGCCTCAGTTTCCTCATTTGTAAAATGAACTGAAGAAGGAAATTGCAATTCACTCTAGTAACTCTGCCAAGAAAATCCCAAATAGGGTCACAAAGAGACAGACACAACTGAAAACTGACTGAACAACAATTATGTATTGAGACAGGGTCAGGCACTTGGGATAGAAAGTTAAAAACAGAACATGTCCCGCCCTCACGGCGCTTACATTTTATAGGAGAAGACAACATGCACACATAAAATAGGGATAGAAATAGGGATTGAGTCTGTGATTTCAATGGCCTAAGGAGCTTCCAAGTAAGGATCTCTCTCTACCGATAGAGATGATTAGTGCCTTCTCTGCAATTTACAGCCTTAGAGAGTAATCTGAGAGGCAGCTGAACACTAAGAGGTTAAGTGACTTGCCTAGGGTCACATGGGCAAAATGTGTCTTGAAGGTAGGACTTGAAGCCTTCTGAGGTACCTTTCTATACACTATGCCGTACACATGCATATAATATACTTCATATATCTAATATCTGATATCTAAATACATATTAAAATGTAAAATATGAATATGAACAATTTCAGTGAGAAGATCTCTAGAACATGGAGGGATCATGAAATATCTGACACAACAAGGTGGCATTTGACCTGTTTTGAAGGAAACAGCATTTTAAGAAGTAGGGGGGAAGAAGCTACACTTTGTAGACATGAAAAACAGTACATGCTATGATTATCCTCCTGCTTGGGAATCTTTTTCTAATTTGGGGATTCTTTCCTGGTCAGGCTGATATACGTTGTTGTCAGCATTGGTTATTCAACATTTATTAAATTAGGAGATTGAAGGACGTAGTAACTATAATTTGTGTGTGCATGTCAAATTCTTTACTTTTGAAGGTAACATGAGGGTGCTTTGTCCAGAAGAATATAAACTTTGATTGCTTATACTTCACAAGATATTTTGGGACTTGGGTGTAGATTTTTTTTTCTTTCCTACTATTATAGTAGTAGTAGTAGTAGTAATCCTACTACTTTCCTATCATTGTTTTTTTCCTGAAAAACTGGGACAATGAACTCTTTTGTCTCATGTAGTTTTCATTTATTATTTCTTGTACTATAGCTCTGTCAAACCAGGCTTTGACATAGCCCATTGGGATTAAAATGAAGCTACTTGACTATACATTAAAACACAAATCCCTCTGACTCTGACTGATCAGTCAATAGTAGGTCCCAGCCCAAGCCTCACTTGTTCATTGTTTGGGTTTTGATGTCTCAGAGGGAGTGTAAATAGCAATTGTTTCTGTTCTGGCCAGAAACTCTGAAGGTCTCTCCTTCCCAGACGGATTCTTTTATGAAAGTAAACTAGACTATCTTTTTCCTCAATTCTTGCCTAGCCTTTAACTCCTGAATGGGTGTTGCCTCAGACAGGCTGAGATCTGGAAAAGACCTTAGCTTAAAAAGGCCAAGGTCTCCCACTGCATCCCAGGACAACACCAGTTCTCTTGACCTATGTCTTTCCACTGGACCCCCATGCCTCTGAAGGAGAGAGTGAGGCTGATGACTTTGCCCAGCTCTGCCTCACTTAAATCCAATTTACTTTCAAGTCAAGATATCACCCTCCTGATGTAATTGGTCTTCTATGAGTATGAAGGATGAGCAATAACACCTTAATTTCCTAGTTAGAAAAACCATAGGAGCCCTAGTGTCTTTTGACAAGGACATATATTGAATAAGACTATAACTAAAAGTCATGAAACATGTGCCTAGTAACCTATGAGATAAACAGTGTGATCTGTCCTTGTTGAATCATGGGGAAGCAACAAAAATGGATGTTGAGATTTTTCTTACCTTCTTGGTGGTATCATGAGAATTTGCCTTATGTGCTCGACTGAGCTATTCTAACTTTGGCCACATGTGTGTACAAATCAAGGCATGTTATTATTTCTTCCCCCTTGACTATTTTTTTTTTATGATTCAGTTACACATGCCAGCTTAGAAGTGAAATCCTTCATGAAGAACTAGGTAAGGCATTATAGGATGAGAAGAAGAAGAAGAGAAAAAAGGAAGAAAGGTAAGTATTTGTGGGGTGGGGAATTGGGGAAGGGCACTATGTATAAAGAGAGATCTCCTTTGATAGAAGGAGGGTCAAATGTAAGAGAGTAAATGAATTAGGCCATACAAAAACTTCAGATGTTGGAATGAATTCAGATGAAGGGGGACTGTTGATTTTTCTTCTTGAATAAGCTTCTTCACAATGGGCTCTCTGCATCATAAAGTGGAGCAAGATACACACAGTAATGATGTGTGTCTGACCCAGGCTAACACAAGTGAATGAGCCATTTGTAGGGAAACTCAATACCAACCTACCTCACCAAGCTCCTGCACTGGTGGTGGTGCCAGGATAGACTGTAAACAAACCCCAAGCAACTTTTGCCAGATTCCCACAGAGCTGCATTGTATCCTTAAATGCTGTTTCTTTCTTTTTAACCTCCAACAAGGTATATAAGTTTAGAGCAAGTCCCAGAAATAACAGCCTGTGATTATGGATATCATTTGGGTTCCTAGTAAGCCCTGAGTGCCAATTTACATGGGAGATTATTATAAATCGAGTACAAGTTTTGCATTTCATTGTCAAGTCATCAAGTACTTATTAATCACTTACTATGTTTCTGGTACTGTGCTAGGAGTCAGAGATATATCTGACTAACCTATAGAGAGCTGGACTTGGAGTCAGAAAGTCCTACGTGCAAATTCTGCCTTTGTATGACCATGGACAACTATTTTGATGCTCCAGTCAAATCTTTAAGATCACAAATTTCAGAACAGTTTCTGAGCTGTATTGATAGAGGAAATTTTCTTACCTATGTTCTTTAAACCAATGAAACCACAGGTCTTGACCTAAAAAAGTTGAACATCTACAGATAACATTGTGGTTATAAAATGAATGATCTAGGGGCGGCTAGGTGGCTCAGTGAACAGAGCACTGGCCCTGGAGTTAGGATAACCTGAATTCAAATTCAGCCTCAGACACGTAACAGAAAAACTATCCATGTGACCTTGGGCAACTCATTTAACCCCAATTGCCCTCCAAAAAAGAAAAAAAAAAGAAACATCTATAAAATGGCAGCTAGGTGGCACGGTGGATAGAGTGCCAGACCTGGAGTCATGAAGACTTCTTTCAGAGTTCTAATCAGGCCTCAGACACTACTATGTGACCCTGGGCAAGTCACTTAACCCTATTTGCCTCAGTTTCCTCATATGTAAATCATAGGGTTCCTGCATCAAAGAAAGTGCTGTACTCTGTGAGCAAAGCAGAATTGAAGAAGCTCAAAAGAAATATGAGATACTCAAATTTAGACATCTCTCCATTCGAAATGTTTTTATGGCCCATATGTGCCTGACCTATGGTAGAGCTATCCAAGCCCGTTACAGCCCCAGCTGGACACACTGTACCATGACCCCAGTATGGTAATATCATGTTGGTACTCTTTGAGAATGAAGGACAAAAACCAACCAGCCAACTTTCTCTACCCTGTGGCCCTGTGACAGCCATAAGTGTCAGTGATGGCTACAGGCTAATCATGAGTGTCCTTCTTCTCATTTGCAGATTAGAAAGCCCCCAGTGTCCTAGGATATACTCCTCCCTCCCCCTGCCCCACCTTTCCTGATTGGTATCATCCAAGAAACAGTCATCCAGGTGTGGCTTGGACTAAATAACCTCTAAGCTTCCTTCTAACAGTGATTTGTGGGAAAAAAGCCCTGGATTCAGAGTCAGGAGGCCTGGGCCCTAGGGCTAATTTTACCATTAGGTCACCAGTTAAGTTATTTTATCTTTCTGGTTCTCATTTTCTTCATCTCTGAAACTTAAAAAAAAAAGTTTTGTCTTTGTATTCTCAGCACCTGGTATAGTACCTTGAACATAATAAATGCTTAACAAATTGTAGGAATGAAATGAACAAGGATGGATCACTTCTATGATCCTTTCCACTCCTACAAAGAGTAGGAACTATACTCCTATACTCATGCCAGGTCCTATTCTTTGAAGATTGTAGTAGAGTGCAAAGCATAAGCCTGGATTTGGAGTCAGAGGCCTGAGTTTGGACGAATGAAAGAATTAAAAAACATTTTTAAAGCATGTTTTATGTATTAAGCACTGTGCTAAATACTAGAGATAGATATAAAAAGCCAGACAGTCTATGCCCTGTAGTGGAGAGTGTGGGGAGGGAGAAAACATAGGCAGTGATGTGCTGGTAAATATTTAACAGCAGGATAAAAAAAAAGTATATGGGGATACATTTTAAAATTTAATCTTCATTACTTCCTAAAATCTTATTATTGAAATAATAAATCAAGCCCTGATATGTAGCATTTGCTTATTTCTGAGGTGTAAATGCGCTCATTAGGATTTTAACAATCGGTTCGAAGCTAGGTCTAGCACGCTAATGTTTACATTGGAATTGTGGCCGAAGAAGGGAGTTATGGCCTGGGAAGTTACAAGGATGGTGAGTGAAAGAACAAGGCAAATCCATTTTCAAACCCTTTCCAGAGGCAATGGTAGGGTTGATTTGGTTGCAGAAAAGTTCTCAGAGCAAGAGGCTTAACTTCTTGCAGTCTTGGTTGGTCTCTGGAAGTCTTGTATGAGGTCAGCTACAACAGATAGCTGGAAGGAAAATGGAGAAGATGACACTGCATGGTCTCAAGGAGGACACAGTTGAGTGGCTTAGCTCCTTGAAGGCATCATTTCTTCCCAGCTCTGAGCTGGCAGGCCTTGGTGCATACTCGCTGGGCTACAGGGCAGTAGTAGCCTCCCCTGATCTCCCTGTTGGTAACACAGAGAGTGTCCAGAAGGGTAGGCACTTTGGCACAGGGAGTCTCCAGAGTGCACTTGGGGAAGGAGGGGAAGTTATGGTGCTTATTTTGCTACTTATTCCATTGGAAGTCTTTCTCTGGGGGACATAATTAGATTTGAATGAGAGCTCTGCTACTTATTACTTGTATGACCTTGCTCATTTACCCTCTCTAGGTCTCAGGACTTCATCCATAAAATGAAGGAGTCTAACTTAACGGCCGCCTTAATGGTTCCAGATTAAAACCCATAATATGATCCCTCTACATGGTTCATTTTTGAAGGGTATTAGTATGATACCACTCTTTCTGAGTTTATGCTTATTTTTCATCTTAGGGAATGATAAAATATAGGTTACATTTAACTCAAGCCTTTTTCATGAATATGGTATCATTGGATTTTCCTGAAGCTATAGAATTCTGTAAGAATAAAAAATAGCTCTTTGATATCTGGGAGGTAACCAAAATACCAGAGAAATTTGCCAAAAATAGTGCTTGGTGAAGTTGCCAGAAGATTGGCTTTCATTAAATGCATAAATTTTCTGGAGTTTTTGATTGAAAACCCCACCCTCCCACAATGCTGAAATTCAGGCCAAATACCACATCCAGGGATGAGGCAAATTTGATCTTTTCTTCTTTTGGAATAAATTCAACTGATATTATTTTTTTCCTGTTTTGGTGAACTCTTCAAAATGAGTCATTGTTCAGTTTAACACTCTCTGTCCCCAGAAATGCTTTTGTTTAAAGATTTGTATCATAAAAGAGATCCTCAGAAAAATATCTGCTCAATAAATAAATCACTTATATCAATTATACTGAGAATGAATATATTAACATAAGTGGATGACCCCTATATTTCATTGTATAAATTTCCTATTACATCTATAATCAATGGTTTGATTCAATCAGATATAAGCATGGTACCATGTTGTTGAGTCATTTCAACAGTTCATTTCAACTCTCTGTGACCCCATTTGGGGTTTTCTTGGCAAAAATACTGGAGTGGTTTTGCTATTTCCTTCTCTAGATCGTTTTACACATGAAGAAATGGAGGCAAATAGGGATAAATGACTTGCCCAGGGTCACACAGCTATTAAGTGTTTGAGGCTGAATTTGAATTCATGTCCTCCTGACTTTGGGGCTGGTACTTTATCCACTGTGCCACTCAGTTGCACTTCCCTTTATAGGTAACTATAATATTTTCCATGTATTCTTCTAATATCAGTATTTGTGAGGTGATTAGGGAAGAAGAATGGCCATAGCTTTTGTCTATCTTTTTGTTATGTTGCTGTAGACTCTTTGCTAATATTTTATTGAAAAGCTTTGTATCAATATGCAGTAGAAATTTTGGCTGTTATATATCTGACTGATTTAGGTATCAGGATCATATATCATGGAATTTGGTAGGATCCCTTCCTTTTTTTTACAGTTTGTTTAATATATTGTTCTTTGAATATTTGGTAGTGTCTAAGTATATTATCAAATCATTTGCAAAATACTCTTTGCCTATGATTCTTGAATTTCATTTTCCCTCATTTGTTTATTTGTTCTTTTTCTTTCTTACTAATGGAAGTATTTAAAGATATAAATTTTCCTTGAGGATGACTTTGGCTGCATTCTCCAAATTTCAATATGTTTTCTCATTATTATTAACTTTCATGAAATTATCTATGATTTGTACAATTTGTTTTTGTGACCTACCCTTGCTTTAGGATTAAGTTAGTTTCTAATTTTAATAATTTATTCAGCAACCCTTTATTGAATGTAATTTTATAGCATTTTGCTTTGCAAAAAAAAAATCATTCGACATTTCTTTGTTTTGCATGTGTTTGTGAGGTTTTGTGCCCTAATGTGATATTCCTAGTTGAGAAATAAGCATATTCCTTTCTATTCCCATTCAATAATATCCAGAGGTATATCATATTTAACTTTTCTGAAATTCTACACAGATTCTTAACTTATTCCATGTTTATTTTTGCTTAGATTTATATAGAGCTGAAAGAGGATACTTTGAGACCACCACCCCCACTTTTAGTTTGTCATCTATATATTAGTATATCATCTATTTTTGTAACTCACTTAACTTTTAAGCATGTGTTTTGTATTGACATTAATCCATTGTACATAGTACATTTTAGAACAATGTAATTACTGTGTTTATTTCTTTTTGCTATCTATTTTTGTTGTTTGTTTGCCTAAGATTAGGATTGCTACCTCTGCCTTTCAAAATTTCAGCTGAATCATTATAGATTTTGTTCCAGCCCCTTATTTTAACTTTGTGTGAATATTTGTGTTCAAGTATGTTTCTTGTTAACAACATATTTTTAAATTCTGTTTTCTAATTTATTCATCTTGAATATCAGTATCTGTGATGTGGTTAGGGAAGGAATCTTCTGTTTTATGGGTGAAGTTATTCCATTCACATTCACAGTCATGACAGCTTATTTTGTATATCCTCTCATTCTCTTATAGTTTTCCTTCTCTTTGTTTCCTGTTTCCTTTTTATAAAGAAGAGTAGTGAAAAAGAAGGTGTGTACTCAGCAATTTCTATGCTGTAGATTTGATATAATCAGTTTCTCCTGCCCTGCCCCTCTTTTCTTTTCCTCACCCAAAAGCCCAGTTACAGTAGGTTCCTTCCTTCCTTCCTTCCTTCCTTCCTTCCTTCCTTCCTTCCTTC